>NW_021820889.1:0-144244 GCF_901001135.1 Rhinatrema bivittatum | reverse complement strand
TCCTTATTACTGGGACCATCAACAAATATGCCATTGATCTTGTTCTAAATAAATGATATTTGTTAACAGAGGGTGTCTAACAATTCTTTAGATGCTGACCTTAATAGGGGAGCGATAAGATTTTTTTTTTTTTAGATATGTAATTGTTAGAAGGAAGTGAAAAAGTGGTATTGTGAAACTCAGAGGTGAAGGGGAGAAATATGTAGAGCTTGACAAGGATAAAGCAAAATTGCTTAACAAATATATCCATTCGGTATTTACTGTGGAAGTGCTAACAGCAAAACAACTTAAAAATGAACACATATAGGACTGGAAGTGAGGTGAACCTCAATTAATTTTTAGAAAAGTATGTTTGTTAGGAACTAAGTTAACTTAAAATAGATATAATGCTGGAGCTGGATGGTATACATCCAAGGGTATTAAGGGAACTTAGAAAAGTTCTGGCAACTCTGTTGACTGACCTTCTCAATGCTTCTTTAGTGTTGGGAGACAGACTGAGGACTGGAGTCAGGCAGATGCAGTTCTTTTTCACAAAAATGGAAGTAAAGAGGAGGCTGGGAACTACAGCCCAAATCGGAACTTTGTGGTGAGCAAATTAATGGAATTGCTGCTAGAAAAGAAGATAATGCAGTTTCTGGAATCCAGTGGATTAGAGGATCTTAGGCAGCATGGTTTTACCTGAGGTAGGTACTGTCAGACAAATCTAATCAATTTTTTTATTGGATGATCAGAGTATTGAATCAAGGGGAGACAGTTCCACATAGGCGATTTAAAAATGAACTGAGCATTTGGCCTGCAAAATTTCAAGGGAGCTGTATAGTATATAGGAGGTAAAATTCTAAATAAAAGAAGAGCGGGGTCTGCTGGTGATCATATCTGATGATTTTAAGGTGGCCAAACAGGTGGATAAGACAATGGCAAAAGCCAGAAGAAAGTGTTACGGGGGGGAGCGCTAGGAGAGCGATCCCGTCTTGAGGGGATTGTGTGCCCTTGGGCCTCAGCGCGACCCCAGAGAACTCCAAGGCAGCACCGAGGGTAGGTGAGGCGTGTCCCCGCATGGGTGGAGATGGACGGCCTGACCTTCTGCCGGACCTGCATGCTTCTGGAGCCAACACAATGGTGTTGGTTATTGAACAGTCCTCCGACCGTTCCCAGCCTTTTCAGACCTGCTACAAGGAATGACAAGAAGCAGCAGGCTGGACTACGGACGAGGGCAGACGAAGGCTCTGGAACATAGAGACTCTAGATATAGACGAGGAACTTGGAGGTGCAGACGAAGACTCACTTGGGTGCACAGACGAAGACATGTGCAAGGACTTTGGACAAAGGATCAGAAGCAAGGTACTGCAGGCAAAGGTATTCAGAAGCAGGATCAAGTACTGGGTTGAGAATGCGACGCAGCTCGCCCTACACAGCCACTACCCATGGGCTGGTCGCGGACCACACTTAAATGCGAAGCAGGCTCCAGACGAGGTGTGGAATAGCTGAAGCTGGAACATGGCGAAGATTTGGTAGAAGCCTGTACCAAGGCACGCCCTACACAGCCCATCCTACTCTGGAATGGCACAGGTTCAGTCAGCGTCTTAGACATGGACGGACGCAATGCAAGGAACTCCGAAGACTGGGATGAAAGCAAGCAAGGATTCAAAGACAACTCAGGACTGAAGCAGAAGTATTCTAGAGGCTTGTACTTGCACAGGTGAACATGGCCTTGTACCATGAGCGCCCTACACAGCCACTACCCATGGGCTGGTCACGGACCACAACATGGCACGCCAGGAAAGGAGGCGACGAGGAACCTGAGGTACAGGACATCAGGAACAGGCGAGGAACATCAGGACTGGATCACAGACATCAGGAACAGGCGACAGACATCAAGACGAGACATGGAGCTCCAACGAAGAACAAAGGCCTGCCGGAGCGCTGGAAGGCAAGACATCCAGGAGCATGTAACTCCAATGCAAGGCAAAGCAGAACTGAAAGAGAAGTCCTTTTATAGTGCAGGAAGCAGGCAACTCCCTGGGAGGAGTTTAGATGGGCCACACTCAGCTGGCCCTATAACCATAATCAGAGTCCAGGAGGAAGCAGAGCAGGCCTCAGGCAGGCCCAGATAGCAACGAAGGCCTCCCAGGCCATGGAGCAAAACTGGGATAGACTGTCCAGACAAGGCCCCAGCTTCGGTGCGGCCTCCAGAGAAAAGGTGAGAGGCCTCCTGTGGCACAGCTACAGGAGGAATTGTAACAGAAAGCTTGGATGTACAAGGTGAGGAATGGCCAGCTACCATCTGCGACCATTTCATTTATTAAAATGTTATATTTCATCTGTCAAATATATTAATCAAGTGGTAAAACAAAATAAAAGTTCTACATACAAAATTTAGCAAATCATAAAAACATCATAAAAACACTAAACAAACTAACATAAAACAGTTTGCTCCAAAAGATTACACAACAACCAAAATGGAGCAAAGAGAACAATACTGAAAAAACAATTATAATAAAAGAAAAACTAAGAATAACAAGCACTGGAATCAAACTGTGAGTAGTTTAAACTTTCAGCACTTGTCATTCAGAATAGCACTGGAAATGCCAAAAGCAGGTAAGGGTTTAATTTACTCCCAGCTGGGATTTTCATTTATTTATTTATTTAAAGTTTTTCTAGACCGACATTCGTTGGAGACATCATATCGGTTTATAGGTAAACATAACGACAGCAACTGAGCTTTACAGTGTAACAATAAAGAACAGTGGCAAACGAGGGGGATGGTTACATCTAGGAGGATTGAAGGCCTTGAAGACACTAAGTAAAATAGCCAAAAGGAACGGAGTTAAAATTAATTAAAACAAATTATATGTATACTAATATACTAGTCCATATTAAGCGTAGTTAAAACATTAAGCAGATCATCAGGTATATAGTCAATGACAAATTTCAAATTTAGTAGTCATCTCGGCATGGCAAAATGCTGAGAGATAAGAGGGGTTAAAATATGTAGGGGGAATGAGGAAGGGGTGGGTGCGAACAGATTTGCTGAGAGGAGTAGAAGGTGATTAAAGGCGGGGGGGTATGGTCATAAGGGTCATGAGTATGCTTGTGTGAAAAACCAAGTTTTTAGTTTTTGCAGGCAGTGTTCTTGGTGTAGGTCGATAGGCATAGTGTTCCAAAGTGTGGGGCCTGCAATGGATAGTACACGGTCTTTACTGGCGTTGTGGTGGGTAAGTTTAGGTGCAGGAATGTGTAGGGTTGCTAAGTAGCGTGATCGGGTGGGTCTATTGGTGCTGCGATAGGTGAGAGAGTTATTTAACCAGTGCATATCTGGGTTATGTAAAGTTTTGTGTATTATTGTGAGGGTTTTGTAGTGTATGCAATGTTGGAATGGGAGCCAATGTAGTTCTTTGAGGATGGAGGTGATGTGTTCATTCCTGCGAGTGTTGGTGAGGATGCGTGCAACTGCATTCTGGAGCATTTGGAGGGGGGAGGTGGTATTTTTGGGAAGGCAGAGAAGGAGGGTGTTGCAGTAGTCTATTTTAGAGAACATGGTAGATTGTAGTACTGTCCGGAAATCGTTGAAATGTAGGAGGGGTTTTAGTTTTTTTAGGGTTTGTAGCTTGAAGTAACAGTCCTTCATGGTGTTGTTGATGAATCTTTTGAGGTTGAGTTGGTCGTCAATGATGATGCCTAGATTTCTTACTTGTTGTGAGGTAGGAATTGAGGGTGGGAGGGGGTTGTGTTGATTAGGGATGATGGGATTGTGTGGCGGTGTTATCATGATTTCAGTTTTTGCAGAGTTGAGTGCGGGGTCGAGACTAGAGAGGAGGTTATTGATGGCGGAGAGTGAGGTCTCCCATGTTTTGATGGCATTGGGTAGGGAGTCAGTGATGGGAATAATGATTTGTACGTCATCTGCACATATGTAATGCGTGAGACCGAGTTCAGAGAGGAGGTGGCAGAGAGGTAGAAGGTAAATGTTGAATAGGGAGGATGATAGGGAGGAGCCTTGGGGAACTCCTTGTAGAAGGTTGATTGCATTGGAGTTGTGGTTACCTATTCTTACTTTATATTGTCTGTTTTTTTAGATATGATGTGAACCAACAGAGAGGAATCCCTGAAATACCAATTTCAGACAGCCGATCCAGTAGTAAGTTGTGGCTTATGGTGTCGAAAGCTGAGGATATGTCTAGAAGTGCAAGTATGAATGAGCGGCCTTTGTCTAATCCTTTGAGTAAGTGGTCGGTGAGTGAGAGGAGGAGGGTTTCTGTATTGAAGAACTTGCGGAAATCATATTGTGAAGTGGAAAGAATATTATTACTTTCTGAGTAGTCAGTTAGCTGAAGGTTAACTATTTTTTCCAGAACTTTTGATATGAATGGTAGGTTGGAGATTGGGTGGTAGTTTGTCAGTTCATTAGGATTTAGCATTGGTTTCTTTAGAAAGCAAATGTTGCTTACCTGTAACAGGTGTTCTCACAGGACAGCAGGATGTTAGTCCTCACATATGGGTGACATCATCCGGATGGAGCCCAATCACGGAAAACTTATATCAAAGTTTCCAGAACTTTGACTGGCCCCTACTGGGCATGCCCAGCATGGCACCAACCCTGCAGCCAGCAGGGGTCTCCCTTCAGTCTTATGGGATAGCTACAGGCAGTGCCGAAAAAATAAAACAACAAAACGTTACGAACCCAACACTGCGGGGCGGCGGGCAGGTTTCGTGAGGACTAACATCCTGCTGTCCTGTGAGAACACCTGTTACAGGTAAGCAACATTTGCTTTCTCACAGGACAAGCAGGATGGTAGTCCTCACATATGGGTGAGTACCGAGCTGAGGATGTCCGAACATGCACCAAATGTACCCAACGTCGTGCAACAGGCACAACAACTGGGGTGGAATTTGGTAGAGAGCATCCTGAACCCCCACCGGGCAGGCGGAAGGGTGTAGGTACGTCACGTTGGAAATAAGTTACGCAGGACAGACTGGCCGAAGATGGAATCTTGTCTTCCGGCTTTGTCCAAGCAATAGTGGGCTGCGAAAATATGGAGAGAACTCCAGGTTGCAGCCCTGCAAATGTCAGGAAGCAGAACCGATCGTAGGTGTGCTACTGAAGTCGCCATGGCCCTCACAGAGTGTGCTTTAACACGGTCTTGAAAAGGAATGCCTGCTTGCTGATAGCAAAAAGATATGCAGTCCGCCAACCAGGAGGAGAGAGTCTGCTTACCCACAGGTTGCCCTAATTTGTTGGGATGGAAAGAGACGAACAACTGAGTGCTCTTCCTTTGGGCAACTGTACGGTCTAGATAGAAAGCTAGAGCCTGTTTACAGTCAAGGGTATGCAGGGCCTGTTCCCCTGGATTGGAATGGGGCCTGGGAAAGAAGGTAGGTAGTATGATGGATTGATTAATGTGAAACTCCAAAACTACCTTAGGTAAAAACTTAGGGTGAGTGCGGAGTACCGCCCGGTCCTGCAGGAGTTTAGTGTAAGGCGGATAGGTAACTAGGGCCTGTAACTCACTAACCCTGCGAGCTGAAGTGATAGCCAAAAGGAAAATCACTTTCCAGGTGAGATAACGTAGATCACAGGAATGGAGAGGCTCGAATGGTGGTTTCATGAGCCAACCGAGAACCAGATTAAGGTCCCAAGAAGGGGCCGAAGGGTTTAAAGGTGGCTTGATATGGAGCAAGCCCTTCAAAAAGCGTGTTACGAGGGGTTGTACCGATATAGGAACATCCCCGACACCTTTATGGAAGGCGGCTACTGCACTGACATGCATTCTGATGGAAGAGGTCTTTAGACCTGATTCTGACAAATGCCAGAGATAGTCCAAAAACCTTGGGATTGGACAGGAAAAGGGATCAAGGGACTGCGAGGTGCACCATGATGTGTACCTTTTCCATTTATAGGAATAAGATTTTCTTGTGGAAGGCTTTCATGAAGCAATCAGGACACAAGAAACCGAATCTGAAAGGTTAAGTGCTTGAAGGATTAACCTTTCAACATCCATGCCGTCAGAAACAAGGCCTGAAGATTGGGATGGCATAGGCATCCATTGTTTTGAGTGATCAGATGCGGGTCCATTCCCAAGGGAATGTACCTGCGGATGGAGAAATCCTGAAGTATGGGAAACCACATTTGGCGTGGCCAGTGAGGTGCTATCAGGATCATGGTTCCCTTGTCCTGACGTAGCTTCACGAGAGTCTTCGAGAGAAGAGGAAGTGGAGGGAATGCATAGAGCAGACCGGTTGCCCACGAGAGGGAGAATGCATCTCTGGGCTGAGAGCGCTCGCTCCGAATGAGGGAGCAGAAATTGTTGACTTTGTGGTTCTGAGGGGATGTAAAGAGGTCTGTATGGGGTATCCCCATTGTCGGAAGATTGAGGTCGCTACCGAGGGGTTGAGAGACCACTCGCGTGGTTGGAAGACGCGACTCAGTTTGTCTGCCAAGACATTGTCCACTCCCGGCAAGTAGGTGGCCCTGAGGTACATCGAGTGGGAGAGCGCTTCCGCCCAAATCTGCGCAGCTTCCTGACACAGAAGGAAGGAGCCTGTGCCTCCCTGCTTGTTGATGTACCACATGGCCACTTGGTTGTCCATCTGTATCAGGATGACGTATTGATAGGCGTTCCTGAAAAGCCCTGAGAGCATATCGCATTGCTCGAAGTTCTAGGAAGTTTATTTGATGTTTGGCTTCCCCTGGAAACCAAGACCCTTGTGTCTGTAGATTGTCCATGTGGGCTCCCCACCTGAGGTTGGAAGCGTCAGTGGTGAGAATGAGTTGAGGATCTGGCACTTGAAAGGGCAGACCCTGGAAGAGATTGTTCTGATCTTTCCACCAGGCGAGAGACAGGCGGAGGAGTCGGTGATGTGGACAATGGTCGACAGAGGCTGAACAGCTTGAATCCATTGTGACCTCAGAGTCCAATGCATGAGTCTCATAGCCAAGCGGGCCATTGGTGTGACATGGACTGAGGACGCCATGTGTCCCAGAAGGACGAGGAATTGGTGAGCTGTTGCTGTATGTTGAGACTGCAACAGGTGAGTGAGAGACACGAGTGTTAGCGCTCGTTGTTGAGGTAGAAAGGCTTTTGCCTGCAAGGTGTCCAAGTCTGCCCCAATGAACAACAAGTTTGAGATGGGATTAAATAGGATTTCCTGTAATTGATGAGAAATCCTAGCGAAATTAGAGTGTGTAGGGTCAAATCGAGGGACGACCGAGCAGCTTGCTGGGTTGGAGCCCTGATTAACCAGTCATCCAGATAGGGGTAGACGTGAACACCTTCTTTCCTGAGGAAAGCTGCGACAACTACGAGGCATTTGGTGAAGACTCGTGGTGCAGACGCTAGGCCGAACGGAAGCACTCTGTATTGATAGTGCTTGGGGCCTACTAAAAACCTGAGGTATTTGCGATGAGTTGGAGTTATCGCAATGTGTGTGTATGCGTCCTGGAGGTCCAGAGAGCAGAGCCAGTCTCCTCTTGTAGAAGAGGTAGAAGCGACCCCAAGGTTACCATCTTGAACTTTTCCCGCTGGAGGTACTTGTTGAGAGCACGTAGGTCCAGAATTGGACGAACTCCCCCGGATTTTTTGGGGATCAGAAAGTACCGAGAATACAGGTCCCCAGTAGGCAGAGAGGGCTGACGGACGTAGGCCGGCTGGAGCTTCACCCAATACCAACCCCTCGTTCTCCCCGCGAGTTGAGCCTTTGGGTGCCGGAGTCGGCTGGACTTAGGTGGCCTCCGTCAGAAGATGTTGATGGGTGGATCGAGGTCAGCTCAGAGGCAGCAAATGAAGTAGGTATCAGTCTATACTGGATGAGGCAGAGACCCGGGCACCAATAGAAACACAGTCTGACAGGGGGCACCTGGGCAAGAGCAGGCTGAAGCCTGAATGAACCACGTCCAGGACAAAGGCTGAAGAGTCGTCTTGAAGCAAGCTGAGATCAGGGCTGACGGCAATCTAAGAGTAGTGGCAAGTAAGGCTGAGGTCTAGACGAGGAGAGAGCCAATGGATGGTCAGACGAAGCAGAAGTCCAGGGCAGGAGAGAAGCAATGACGAAGTCAAGCAATGCAGAGGTCCGGGCTGGAGAGAGGCAATTGGAGTAGTCAGGCAATGCAGAGGTCCGATGCTGGGGAAAGGCAATCGGCATAGTCAGGCGATACAGAGGTTCGGGGCTGGAGAGAGGCAAGGAGTAGTCAGGCGATGCAGTGGTCCGGGGCTGGAGAGAGGCAACAGAGTAGTCAGGCGATGCAGAGATCCGGGGCTGGAGAGAGGCAACAGAGTTGTCAGGCGATGCAGAGGTCCGGGGCTGGAGAGAGGCAAGGGAGTAGTCAGGCAATGCAGAGGTCAAACCAGGTCAGCAGTCCGAAGGAGAAACGAGGAACAGGAACACAGGAACAACGAAACAGGAACGAAGACAATCAGGATCAGGAACCAGTAACCGAAGAAGCAATGAGTACTCGACTAGCGAGGGGATCTGTTGCAAAGGCAATCTTGAGAGAGCGGAGCCCAGGCTTATATACTGGAGCTCCGCCGACGTCATCATCCGGGGCTGCGGCCAAGTTCCCGCTGCGGGCCCTACTTAAGACTTAGCTGTGCGCGCACCTAGGGAGGGGAGCGGTGCTCGTCAAAACGGTGTCTCTCCATGGGCCACGTGGAGAGACCCAATGCGGAACATCAGAAGCTGAAGCAGAGCCGGAGGCACCAGGGGCTGCCCGAGGAAGGAGATGGCGGCCCATCACCGCCAGAGACGTGGAACCAGATGCTGGAGTGCTTTGAAAGAGGTGAGGGGGCCGAGCCGCGGGTCTGCTGTGGCCGGCGCATGTAACAGTACTTCCCCTCTACACCCCCCTCTTGGAGGTCTGGGTTTGCCCGGATGGGCACGATGAAACTGGAGGAGGAGTTTCTTATCCAGGATGTTACAGACTGGCTCCCACGAATTTTCCTCAGGGCTGTAACCCTCCCAGGAAAGGAGGTATTCCCACTGGCGGCCCCCTATGGCGGACATCAAGGACTTTGTGGACCTTGTGTCAATCTCCGTGACCAGCGGAGTAGGTGCAGGAGCCTTCCGGAAAGGCCAGGGAAGGACCACAGGCTTCAAGCGTGATACGTGAAACGTATTGTGGATTCCCAATGTAGGCGGCAACTGGAGTTGGTAAATTACTGGTCCGACACGACGAGTAATTGGAAAAGGTCCAATATACCTTGGTGCAAACCTCTGAGAGGGTATCTTGAGTCGAATATAACAGGTGCTTAACCAGACTTTCTGGCCAGGGAGGAACTCAGGAGCCGAGTGTTGATGGCTGCAGGATCTCTTGGCCCATAAGCGGCTTGACGTAAGTGAGGATACATCTGAATCCAAAGTGCCTTGAGGGCATCAGCAGTGGCTTGTGCAGCAGGAGAAGGCACAGACAATGGTATGGGTAGCGGTAGTTGTGGTTGTTTCCCGTAGACAATGAAAAAGGGCGAAGTACCTGTGGCAGCGGCAATATGGGAGTTGTGGGAGAACTCTGACCAAGGAAGAAGCTCAGACCAATTGTCCTGATGATCGTTTATATATGCGCGGAGGAAGGCCTTCAAGGAGTGGTTTGTACGCTCGGCTTGTCCATTGGCTTGAGGATGGTATGCTGTTTTTAAACTGATGTTAATGCCAAACTTTCTGCAAAGAGCGCACCAATATCTGGCGATGAATTGTGGGCCTCTGTTAGAAACAATGTCCTTGCATAAAAGATTAAATGATTTCTTTTCTTCGGTGTTTACTGAAGAGGATGTTGGGGAGGTACCAGTACTGGAGAAGAGTTTCATGGGTAATGATTTAGATGGACTGAACCAAATCACGGTGAACCTAGAAGATGTGGTAGACCTGACTGACAAACTTAAGAGTAGTAAATCACCTGGACCGGATGGTATACACCCCAGAGTTCTGAAAGAACTAAAAAATGAAATTTCAGACCTATTAGTAAAAATTTGTAACCTGTCATTAGAATCATCCATTGTACCTGAAGACTGGAGGATAGCTAATGTAACCCCCATATTTTAAAAGGGCTCCAGGGGCGATCCGGTAAACTACAGACCGGTTTAGCCTGACTTCAGTGCCAGGAAGAATAGTGGAAAGTATTCTAAACATCAAAATAACAGAATATATAGAAAGACATGGTTTAATGGAACAAAGTCAGCATGGCTTTACCCAAGGTAAGTCTTGCCTCACAAATCTGCTTCACTTTTTTGAAGGAGTTAATAAACATGTGGATAAAGGTGAAACGGTAGATGTAGTGTACTTGGATTTTCAGAAGGCATTTGACAAAGTTCCTCATGAGAGGCTTCTAGGAATAAAAAGTCATGGGATAGGTGGCGATGTCCTTTAGTGGATTACAAACTGGCTAAAAGACAGGAAACAGAGAGTAGGATTAAATGGACAATTTTCTCAGTGGAAGGGTGTAGACAGTGAAGTGCCTCAGGGATCTGTATTGGGACCCTTACTTTTCAATATATTTATAAATGATCTGGAAAGAAATACGACAAGTGAGATAATCAAATTTGCAGATGATACAAAATTGTTCAGAGTAGTTAAATCACAAGCAGATTGTGATAAATTGCAGGAAGACCTTGTGAGACTGGAAAATTGGGCATCAAAATGGCAGATGAAATTTCATTTGGACAAGTGCAAGGTGATGCATATAGGGAAAAATAACCCATGCTATAGTTACACAATGTTAGGTTCCATATTAGGTGCTACTACCCAAGAAAGAGATCTAGGTGTCATAGTGGATAACACATTGAAATTGTCGGTTCAGTGTGCTGCAGCAGTCATAAAAGCAAACAGAATGTTGGGAATTATTAGAAAGGGAATGGTGAATAAAACAGAAAATGTCATAATGCCTCTGTATCGCTCCATGGTGAGACTGCACCTTGAATACTGTGTACAATTCTGGTCGCTGCATCTCAAAAAAGATATAATTGCAATGGAGAAGGTACAGAGAAGGGCGACCAAAATGATAAAGGGAATGGAACAGTTCCCCTATGAGGAAAGACTAAAGAGGTTAGGACTTTTCAGCTTGGAGAAGAGACGGCGGAGGGGGATATGATAGAGGTGTTTAAAATCATGAGAGGTCTAGAATGGGTAGATGTGAATCGGTTTTTTACTCTTTCGGATAATAGAAAGACTATGGGGCACTCCATGAAGTTAGCATGTGGCACATTTAAACCTAATCGGAGAAAGTTTTTTTTCACTCAACGCACAATTAAACTCTGGAATTTGTTGCCAGAAGATGTGGTTAGTGCTGTTAGTACAGCTGTGTTTAAAAAAGGATTGGATAAGTTCTTGGAGGAGAAGTCCATTACCTGCTATTAATTAAGTTGACTTAGATAATAACCACCGCTATTACTAGCAACGGTAACATGGAATAGACTTAGTTTTTGGGTATTTGCCATCGGGCTTGATGAGCATTGAGACGTTGGGCTTGGCACAAGTGTTCCAGGTTTTTATGATCTGTGAATACTGTAAATTTATGTTGAGCGCCTTCTAGCCATGGGTGCCATTCCTCCAAAGCCAGCTTGATGGCGAGTAACTCGCGGTCTCCAATGCTGTAATTTTGTTTGGCAGCGGAGAATTTGCGCGAATTGAAGGAGCACGGGACCACGGATCCAGAGGCAGAGCGTTGGTTCAGGACCGCCCCCGCACCAATCGCGGAGGCATCTACCTCAACCAAGAAAGGGCGGAAGGGATCTGGATGATGGAGACAGGATCCTGCTGAAAAAGCCTCTTTGAGGTGACGGAAAGCGAAGATAGCCTCCGGGGTCCAGTTTCGGGGGTCTTGGCCCTTACGGGTTAAAGCTGTAAGAGGAGCCGCCAACGTGGAGTAGTGTGGTATAAAGTGGTGGTAGTAATTTGTGAATCCCAGGAAGCATTGAAGTGCCTTCAGGCCCAAGCCTTCAGGCACAAGCCTCCACAAAAACAGCTAGGATAGTTATATTGATTGGTAAGCAAGTTCCCTTTCAAGCGAAGCAAGTAATATCAGACAAAGAAGGTAGATATCTCATTCTCATAAGTCAGATACATGGACAGAACTGTACTATATGTAATATATATGTGCCCAATGACTACCAACATGCCTTTTTTACTCATCTTCTCACACTTCTTGGGACATATGCAAAAGGTCACCTCCTGATAGGTGGTGACTTCAACTGTGTCCTGGACCCCATACAAGACAGAACAACCAAACAGGCAGGGTCTGGGTGATTCACCAACAAAGGAAGCGTCATTGGTCTGTCATACGCTGGGGTTGATAGATGTATGGAGAATGCTCTATCCGACAGACGTTGAATATACGCACTTATCCAGAGCCCATGGAATGGGGTCCCATATTGACTACAGAGATGTCCCCCAAGGATCCCCACTCTCCCCCACTCTATTCAATATTTATTTACTGCCACTCTGCCAACTTCTCTCCAATCTAGACATCACCCACTACATTTATGCGGATGATGTCCAAATACTCATCCCGATTACTGACTCCTTAGACATCACTCTTAAAACCTGGGATAATGCTATATCCTCGATCAATATCCTCCTCACCAGCCTAAACCTTGCCCTCAATACTGCCAAAACGGAACTGATGATTATCTCACCACCTTACAAGCCCATAACTACCCTCCCACAAACCATTTCCTTCTCACAGCAAGCACGAGACTTAGGCGTCATTATAGACAATCGCCTCAACTTTCAAAGATTTATTGCCTCAACAATGGAAGAGTGCTATTTTAAACTAAACACCATAAAAAAACTAAGACCACTCCTCCACCTTAATGATTTCCGTATTGTCCTGCAATCCATTATTCTCTCCAAACTAGACTATTGTAACTCCCTCCTACTTGGTCTACCCAAAGCCACTATTACACCTCTTCAAATGCTCCAAAATGTCGCGGCCAGAATACTCACTAACTCTCGCAAAGTTGACCACATTACCCCCATCCTCAAAGAGTTCCACTGGCTCCCCATCTCCCACCATATAATCTACAAAACTCTCACTGTCCTACATAAAACCCTTCACAACCAGAACATGCACTGGTTGAATGTCTCCATTAATTTCCAGACATCTAATGGACCTACCAGATCCTCTTATAAAGGCATTCTAGACACACCTTCACCAAAACACTCTCACTTGCACTCTACCAAAGAACGTGCCATATCCATTGCAGGCCCTCATTCCTGGAATACCATGCCTCCTGATCTTAGACAGGAGCAATGCTCTCAGAAATTTAAAAAAACACTCAAAACTTGGCTTTTTAAACAAGCTTACTCTTAAACTCAGCACAATCTATTCAATCACTCCCTTCGCTCAATCAATGGCTAATCCCTCTCCGCTGTATATGCCCTTTGCTATGTCATTTGCCCATCCCTCTCACTTACTCAGCATACCCCTCCTTTCTTTTACCCCCCATTTGACATTTGTACATATTGTTACTTCCTTCATTATCCATATTTATTGAAATGTCGTTGTTTTCTATTACCGCTGTCCTACACATATTTTGATATGCCTGTTTATCTTTAACTCCCCTGTTTCCCTACCCTAGTTCTATGTAACTTCTCTTCATTGGTTAACTATGTTCGATGTAAACCGGCATGATGTTCTTATGAATGTCGGTAGATATAAACCTTAAATAAATATATAAATAAAATACTGGCTCAGGAAACTGACTTTGTTCGGTACTTCGTACTGAAGTGGTACCTTTAGAAATAACAGACCATGAGGGGGGGAATTGGGAATGTATTCTGAGGGGGGGAATTGGGAATGTATTCTATATGCTGTATTCATATTGCTATTGTGATAATTTTATCATATTGAAAGTTAATAAAAGTATTAATTTAAAAAAAAAAAAAAAGAAATAACAGACCATGCCCCAGTGATCGTAGATTTTCTTTTAGACTGACTGAATAATAATAATCGGCTTTGGAGTTTTCCATGTTATCTATACAGTGACACAGGATTCAGTAACTTTTTAGCTCAAAAATGGGAAATCTACACCATTGTTAATGAAATCCATAGATCCCAACCCCTCCTATTCCAGGAAACGGCGAAAGCCGTGTTAAGGGGAGATATAATTGCTTATTTGGCGGCGTGCAATAAAACTCTGCTCCACCAAATTCACAATTTAGAGAAGAGGCTGAAGAATGCAAAACAAAGTTTTGAAAGGTAACCCACTACAGCCACCAAATCTCTACTGAACACTGTACAATATGAATTAAATTCTTTGCTACATCTGAGAGCGCAAAAAACGTCCTTGTATTTTAAAGCCAAATATTATCATTATGGTAATAGATCAGGGAGACTGCTAGCAAATATGACAAAAGCTTGGGGTGGACGGAGACATACAGTGGCCGTGCAGTCCCCTGCTGGCTCCTTGGTGAACATGGATCGGAAAATGGGTGAGATTTTTCACTCAGTTTATCAAAATCTGTATGCAGCAGATCCTGTTGACCATGTAGCTCTTGGGGAATACTTGGCCCATTCGGGTCTGCCTCAACTCTCAACAGCCCAGTTAGCAACTTTGAACCAGCCAATTGTAGCCCAAGAAATCGTAGACAATATAAAGAGTGCTAAAATGCTTAAAACTCCTGACCCCGATGGCTATCTGGCAGAGTTCTATAAAATACTTTTACTCCATATCTCCTTACCTTTAAGTGTCATGTTTGAGGATCATATTTCCCATCCTAATTCATCTTATCATAACATGGCGCATATTACAGTTATCCCGAAGGAAAACAGATCCAACTCGACTGGAATCCTATCGCCCTATTTCCCTCCTTAATTTTTTTTTTTTTAATTTAAATTTTTATTGGCAAAAGCAATAACATCCTGAGAACATTTAGCATTGGTGTTGTACATAAACAAACTTCAATAAACTTTGAACATATTACAGTTTTGCCCATTTCTTTTTCATTCCCCCCCCCCCCTCCTTCCCCGGTACCACCCCCCTCCCCCTCCGTGGTGTATGAGGACTCGGACAGTTGGGTATGAGAGACCATAGCATTTTGGAAGGCCCCGGAAGCACATGTCTTGTACCACTTTACCAGGGTTATCCATCTATTACAATCCCCACAGTACTCTTGTTCAGAAATTGTTTTTTACCATTATCCCTGACACAGTTAACCCCCAGTTTCCAGAGGCCATGCCCTCCTTAATAATCTTTATACCAAAGGAGGAATGGTTCCCAAATTAAAACATGACGTGCCACATTATCATGCTGCTGAGCCCTAATGTAATACCAATAATGCATATGCCAAAGTCTATTTATGACAGATATAGCTGTTGGCGGCCATTCCTTTCGCCAATGTGCCGCCAGCTCCTGCCGGGCAGCACTGATCACTTGATGAATTAGAGCCCGCTCAGTCGATGACCAAGGTGCCGGGTAATTGGATAGCAAATAGATCTCCGGTTGAAGGGAAATGGTAATGTTCAGCATTTGTATAATCAGTGTCTGTATCCACTTCCAGTATGGTACTATCTTAGGGCAATCCCACCAAATGTGAAGAAAGGTACCCAACTTGATTACAGTGCCTCCAACATTTATCCCCCTGGGTGGGATAATTTTTATGTAATTTAAAAGGGGTAAGGTACATTGAGACAGCAATTTATAGTTAGTTTCCATGATGTTAGCAGAAATAGATCGCTGGGTAAGGTAACTAAAGCATTGTTTCCATTGTATAGCAGTCCATTGTAAATTTAAGTCCTGTACCCATGCCGACTGGTACCGGGTCAAAGTTGGTTGTGGGCTATTCAGCCATACATACATATTGGATATGGTGCCTTTCGTGCCCGTCTGAGTGCAGCAGATATTTTCAAAATCAGTTCTCGCCCGGATCTCATCATCCTTAATGTATAAATCCTGAAGACAGTGCCGCAATTGTAAATAATGATAGTATTCCGTATCAGGCAATCCATATTGGCGCTGTAAGTCCACAAAAGGGATGATCCGTAAGTCCGGTATCAGCTGTCCAAAACACCACACCCCCCATTTACTCCACATAGAATGTTGGATTCCCCCTTGGTGCACTCAGTACTTGTTTTTATATAAACCAATTGGTAACAGTGGCATAACTAATCTCGGCCCAGACAGTAAAGATCGACATTTTTGCCATATCCTCAATGTGACCAGTGTAAAAGGGTTACCCATTTCCCGCTCTGTATCTTTCTGTGGTAGCCCCCATACTGTCATGCATGGGACCCTCATTGCCTATTGATTGCTCAATTAGTACCCATTGTTTTGGGTTTTGCCCCACGGTCCATTCAGGAATTACCCGTAGTTGGGCTGCTTGATAATACCGGAGAGAAAGTTTAGGACAGCCAAGCCCCCTTCCTCTCTAGCTTTATATAGGACCTGTCTGGCAATGCACAGTGGCCTCCTGCGCCATATAAAATGAAATACCTTGGCATGTAAAGTTTTCAGAAATCTATTGGCAACGTCTGAAAGAGATATAGCCACCGCAGCAGCACTTTCATTTTTATAGTGGCCACTCTCCC
Source organism: Rhinatrema bivittatum (assembly GCF_901001135.1). Lineage (NCBI taxonomy): Eukaryota > Metazoa > Chordata > Amphibia > Gymnophiona > Rhinatrematidae > Rhinatrema > Rhinatrema bivittatum. The sequence goes on along the minus strand of NW_021820889.1, from coordinate 127,734 downwards.
CACCCATGAAAGGCCTGAATCATCCTAGGAAACGTCAATTGCTATTTAGAGATGAGCCAGGCCTTTAACATTAAGAGATACGATACGCAAGTCAGCCATGATGTCTATGATACTTCTTGCCAATTATTGAGCCTCTCCCCAGCTTCAAAGGTACACTCTTCACTATCCCCCATGAAAACCTACTTTTATACACCAGAAATCTTCCCCAAGACCCCCCTCCCCCCATCCCCATCCAGCAACAGTGAGGCACCCTTCCTCACCCTAATTATAGTGGAGGAATGGCATCATCCCGTGTAGCATTTAAGCAGAAACCTTAATACTATTGCTAAATACAATATGCTAGAACATGAAATGCCCCCCCAATACCACCTGGAAGCCCCATGTGAACTCCAGATTACTTAATATACCCACTGTCATCCCACAGCCAGTGTAAACTGCTTGCTCTACTTCCCTCTATACATATGAGATTCCCGAGAGATTGGGGCAAAAAGAAAAAACAGTAACACCTCTCTTTTCTGAAGAACTCCCTCCGGGTCCAGTCACAGGAATTAAATCGGCCGTCACTGTGACCAGTGCCCTCTTTGGTGCTATCTTGTCTTCGCAATCGCTTCCCTCCTTTTCCCATGCACTGCCATCTGGGTGCCGGGCCAGTTCCTACTTGTTGGTTCCCTGCAGTCTGCACTTTCACCTCTATTCCATGTTGTCGCAGGAATTTCTCTGCTCCCTCTGGAGTTTTCGCCACACAAGAATTCCCACTGATATTGAACAGGAGTCCAAACGGGTACAACCATCTGTATCGCACATTTTCTGCTTTCAGGGTGTCTGTGATATTTTTCATCGCCCTGCGTTTTTGCAGCGTGACTGCTGATAGATCATTAAAGATTTGGATCGCCGACCCCCGCCACACAATATGCACCAGAGTGCGTGCCTTATTCATTATCAATTCCTTTATCGGGAAATTATGTAGGCATGCAACCACATCTCTAGGTTTATTATTGATTGGCTTACCCAGGGCCCTATGTGCTCTGTCGATGGCAATGTGCTGCCCATACGGTTTCGGGGCCTCGGTACTTAACACAGCCTTGCATAGATCCTGCACGAGTCCCACATAGTCAGTGGTGTCCTCTGTTTCTGGAATGCCTCTAATGCGAATATTACATCGCCGCTGTCTGTTTTCAAAGTCTTCAATTTTATTGAGCAGTTCATCTATAGCTTGTTGAATAGACTGAATATCTTTGGTGTGTTGCGAGATGGCTGTGGCCTGCTTGTCTGTGCTCTGTTCCACCACATGCATTCTCTCACCCAGCTCCTCCACCTCGATACGGAGAGCTCCCATGTTTTCTTTTATTTCCAATTTTAAGGTCTGTATGATTTCTTTTTTTTATCTCCTGGAGCCACATTTTAAGCTCTTGTCCGGCGGGGCTGGGCTCACCGGTTGTCGTCATCTTAGGTGCTGTCTCCAGCGCAGATCCAGCCGCCATGATGTCTTCTTCCTCCAGTGTCGGCATGTTCAGGTTTGCGGCGTTCCCACTATAAGAAAATTCAGACAAGTCTATTGTTCGCTGGCGTGCAGCCATCCGTCTCACCCATGCAGAGATCCAAATTGAGGTTCGGCGGGGGACAATTTCGCTATCTTTCCATGTTTGTATCCCTCAGCTACACAGAGCTAAGAGATTATGCTGCCATTCACAGGGGATGACGTCACTTCCTCCTTCCCTCCTTAATTTTGACGTTAAGTTGCTAGCTAAAATCATGGCCAGCCATCTGTCAACAATGCTGCCTTCGCTTATTGGCGAAGACCAAGTAGGCTTTGTTAAGGAGCGGAACTCGTCAATGAATGTCCGTAAAATAATGTCGTCATTGGTAACTTGTCATTGGCAAAACATACCTTCCATGCTGATCAACTTCGATGCTGGAAAAGCATTTGACCGAATCAGTTGGTCTTTTATGTATGCAATGATGGACTCCTTGGGTGTCACTGGTTATTATCGTCAAGCACTGCACGCATTGTATCACAGTCCTAAAGCCTCAGTGTTGGTTTATTGCTTCCCTGGATATCTGTGTCGCAAATAACTGTATTTTATTTATATTAAATCTTAGCTGCCCAAATCTCTTTTACTCAAGTTTTAATAGCTCTCTATTTGTACATTTTCTCCAGCATCTAAGATCTGCACCAAAAAACACCTTCCCTTTTCAATATTCTTTATGACATTATTAAATAGATTGAGTCTTAAGATCTCTTGTACTTTCTGAATATTTTTGCCTTTTTGATCTTACTTTTTTAGCCACCTCTTTTGAAAGCCACACTGATCTCTTTTTATTCTTGCATTGATTTGCTTTCCTAAGGTAAAAGTTTACCACCTTATGCCATGTACATTTTATTAATTATCATTAAATCCATTTTGCACAAAGAAAAGAAACAGAACTGGCATTTGAGTGATTCTTCATACAAAGAGAAACGAACAAGAAAATAGAAAACAATATAAGAACATAAGAAATTGCCATGCTGGGTCAGACCAAGGGTCCATCAAGCCCAGCATCCTGTTTCCAACAGAGGCCAAACCAGGCCACAAGAACCTGGCAATTACCCAAACACCTAGACGATCCCATGCTACTGATGCAATTAATAGCAGTGGCTATTCCCTAAGTAAACTTGATTAATAGCAGTTAATGGACTTCTCTTCCAAGAACTTATCCAAACCTTTTTTGAACCCAGCTACACTAACTGTACTAACCACATCCTCTGGCAACAAATTCCAGAGCTTTATTGTGCGTTGAGTGAAAAAGAATTTTCTCCGATTAGTCTTAAATGTGTTACTTGCTAACTTCATGGAATGCCCCCTAGTCCTTCTATTATTCGAAAGTGTAAATAACCGAGTCACATCTACTCGTTCAAGACCTCTCATGATCTTAAAGACCTCTATTATATCCCCCCTCAGCCGTCTCTTCTCCAAGCTGAAAAGCCCTAACCTCTTCAGCCTTTCCTCATATCAATGTGTATACCAAACAATTCTCGATACAGAATCTGGCTATTACCCAGAAGTAAAGGAACACACATACAAAAAAACAACAACAAAAAGACCCATCCACAACTCTCATATTCTCCCATCCTCTACAAGTTAAACTACAATATAAGAGCTTACTCAGAAATACCAGTAAAAACACTATCCAATTAAACCATTGACAAGGAACTTCAAGAGAAACAAAATCTGAAATACTCATGGTCTAGGAGAGGACCCAGCTTATTGTTTAATCTGATTTAAAAAAGGATCCCAAGGGCTGAGAGACTTGGGAAGATGCAGCGAGTGGAGCCGGATGCAAAGTTTTTCATCTGGGCGGCATTGGACTGAGTTTGGTGCTGTGTTTCCCTCCTCCCCCTCCACGCAAAGTGAGGTGACCAGCTCTCACCTAGCTATAAAATTGAAGGCCATGTGGTTAGCAGTCAAAACAGCGCACTAAAGGAGCACCCCCAGTAGGTGCTGCTGGGGAGGAAGAGAAAATCTAAGCCCTGGCCATCTTCAGCAGCACCAATTGCAGCAATTCGCGGTCCCCATGGATGAACAACTTCGTTGACTGGGTGAGCCGCTGATAAGAGACTCACATTTATTTTATTTATTTTATTTAATGGTTTCTTATATACCGAGGCACGTTTGCAAAACATCACCTCGGTTCACAATGTAACATAACTTAGCAACAAGCTTTACAATAATAATAATAATAATAATAATAATAACTTAGGAACAAGCTTTACAATAATAACATTAACAGTTATAATAACACATAATAACACATAACAACACATAGTGAGAGTTCCCTATTTGGAATCTCACTGAGTCAGGGTGTTAACCAATCATCATCCCAACCTGCTCCTTTATTATCAGGGAATAACCCGATATTGTTTAACAATCTTACTGAAGCAGAGTTGACTTCCATTCATCCTTAATAGGTTGTTGATTCAAACCATATAGAGAGTCATGTGGTAGTATAGTCTCCAAACTCTTGGAGGAGAAGTCCATTACCTGCTATTAATTAAGTTGACTTAAAGAATACCCACTGCTATTTTTAGCAACAATAGCATGGGATAGACTTAGTTTTTGGGTACTTGCCAGGTTCTTATGGCCTGGATTGGCCACTGTTGGAAACAGGATGCTGGGCTTGATGGACCCTTGAACTGACCTAGTATGGCATGTTCTTATGTTCTTAACATGGAGGGCCCTCAAGATAACTCTATGGGACTCCCTCTACCCTCAATTATACCTTTAATGAGTGGAATGATAGAAGAAATAGAGGAGCCTACTAAGGTGACTTCGTAGGATATATGGAGGCTGGTTGCAAAGTTTGAGAAAAATCTAGCCCTTTCTGTTTCTCAAACGCATACATTTTCTCAGAAGTGAGAACTAAGATGGAAGAATATGATAACAGGATTTATGCAATGGAAGGAAGTGTTTGGACAAGTTACTTCTCAAGTAACTTCAATTCAAGCTACCTGTGCTTCCTTCAAAAAAATCTTATTCATAATCGTCTTGAAAATTTAGAAAACACGTAGAGATCTCACAAGTTGCATTTTTGAATTTTCCTGTTTTAAGATTGCTGTCCGCAAGGGAATTATTTAAAAAAGTATGTGTGTGAGGTGCTATCCTTCACTGAGGACAAACTCCCAATGTTATCAAAGATATATTATTTGTCTCAAGAAAAAATATGTCCTACTAGGGAAGGTGAGATAGATATTCTAGAGTCTTGGGGTCTCTACTTTTTTTTTTTTAGAGACTTCAGTTGATAATATCCCTATCAGAGCCATTTTGTTAGTTTCTTTTTCTCTGGAACAGGATAAAGATCAGGTTCTAAATAAGTATTTTCAATGTAAAGATTTTTCATTTTGTGGACAAAAGATCCAGATCTTTCCTGATGTTTCATGTGCTACGCAGGCTTGTAGGAAACATTTTCTTTCTTTAAAACAAAGGGGCGGATTTTAAATGCCCTGCGCGCGTAAATCTGGCCAGATTTACGCGAGCAGGGCCCTCACGCGTCGGCGCACGCGTAAGACCCGGGGCTTTGTAAAAGGGGCGTGTCGGGGCGTGTCCTATATGATGCGGTGTTTCGGGGGCGTGACGCGGCATTGCAGGGGCGGGCCCGGGGGCGTGGTGCTGGCCCAGGGGCGTGGTCGAGCCCTCTGGACCAGCCCCCGGGTCGGGTGATGGCGCGCCAGCAGCCCGCTGGCGCGCACAGATTTACATCTGCTTTTAGCAGGCGTAAATCATGCAACAAAGGTAAGGGGGGGTTTAGATATGGCCGGGTGAGGGGGTGGGGAGAGGGCAAAGGAAAGTTCCCTCCGAGGCCGCTCTGAAATTGGAGCGGCCTCGGAGGGAACAGGCAGCGCGCGCTGGGCTCGGCGCGCGCAGGTTGCACAAATGTGCACCCCCTTGCGTGCGCCGACCCCGGATTTTATAAGCTACGCGCGTATCTTATAAAATCCAGCGTACTTTTGTTTGCGCCTGGTGAGCGAACAAAATTACGCGATCGCGCAAATTTTTAAAATCTACCCCAAAGTGTATTGGGTACAGGAGCTTCTTTCTTCCTTAAGTTGCATGTAAGTTTTTCATTACATTCCAGAATAATACATTTATTTTTGTAGATGGTAAATGAAACTCCGGCCATTTTGGCCGTCTTTCAGGAATATTATTCCACTCTTTATGCATCTGAGGGCTGGAGTTCGGTTAACTGGGATGATTTTTGCGCACGTTTCAATCTCCCCTCCATCACTATTGCCCAACGCAGGAGTTTGAACTACCCCATAACGGAAGAGGAGGTGCGCCTAGCCATTCAGAAAGCTCAGAAATTTAAAGCCCTGGGCACCGATGGCTACAGTTTGGAGTTTTATAAGTGTCTGGTCAATCCCCTTGCCAAATTTCTCACTTTAGTGTTTAATTCTCTGGTCACTGTGGGGACATTCCCACCTCATGGCAATCTGGCATATGTGACTCGGATCCACAAGCCGGGGAAAGATACTTTACAGCCTGCTTCGTATCGTACTATTTCTTTGTTAAATGTGGACCATAAACTTATGGCAAAAATTTTAGCGGATAGACTGGGGGAGATACTGCCATATTTGATTAAACCAGGCCAGGTGGGCTTTGTTAAGAAGCGGTATGCTCTCACGAACATCCAGCAGGTGACGGCGGCCATGGCGCTATGTCATAGAACTGATATTTCATACCTCATCGCTAGTCTAGACGCCGAAAAGGCCTTTGACCGGGTGGAATGGGGTTTTCTGCTTCACTTAATGGGGTTTGGGGGGGTTTTTCTATCAGGCCATTCAGTTACTTTATCACTGTCCGGCGGTCTCTATATTGGTCAATGGGATGCATTCCCCACCATTTCAGGTATTACGCCCCAATGCTCCAGGGTTGCCCATTGGCCCCTTTGTTGTTTCTTCTCACTTTAGAGCCTATGCTACTAGCTATTCAGGACTCCCCTACCATATGAGGTCTACAGTTCCATCAGGGGGGGCGGAAGGAGATCTTTAAGTACGCTGCCTTTGCTGATGACGTTTTAGTATTTCTGACAAATCCCCAGAAATCTCTGCCAGCTCCTTTGGAGCTGTTTTCTGTTTTAGGTATGATCTCCGGTTTGCATATCAACTGAGGTAAGTCGGAGACCTTGGCCTTTCCAAATACTCTCAAAGAACGCTGGTGGGGTCCTTTCCCCCTTCATTGGGCGGGGAACTCAATTAAATACCTTGGGATCTTCGTGTCTACTGATTTGTCCGCCATGTATGCTCTTAACATTTCAGGGTTGCTGAACATCACTCAGACTAAACTGTGCACTTGGCGGGACCTACTGGTATCTTTGGGGGGCCGTATTAACTTGTTCAAACTGGTTCTCTTGCCTAAATGGCTGTTTGTGCTGCAGAATCTCCCCCTTTCACTCAAGAGCCGGGATTTGGGGAAGGTTGATAGGATGATGCGCGTCTTCTTCTGGCGGGGGAAAAAGGCTCGTGTCCCACTTGCCTGGTTAAAATTGAAGTGGGGGTTCGGGGGTATGGGAGCCCCGGACCTCTTAAGATATAATGTGGCGGCTAATTTACTGTTGGTCCATGATTGGCTTCTAGGGGAATCAGTATTTGTCAATATCATGGCAGAGCATACTCTGATGGCCCCTCTAGACCGTAAATTTGTTCTCATGGGCTCACGGGCGGCTCTGCCCTCGGTATTGGCACAGGACCCCTTAATTATGCCCCTCTGGAAAGCTTGGAATTTTCTCACTCACCATCTGGGATTACCCAGAGTCTGCTTGTATCTTTTGCCTATAAGGGGGAACCTAGAGTTTTCGCCTGGCTCTCATTACACCGGCCTGTGAGGATGGGGGCAGAAGGGCATTACGCACCTGGGTCATCTGCTGGGTGCTGCGGGCGACATCTTATCCTTCGACACATTGAAAGAAATATATGGGCTGACCGCTGTACACTTATTTGGCTATTTGCAAATTCGGTACTATATTCATTCCCTGGCACCCACTACTAAGCAACCTTCTCATTTTCTAGCCCTGGATGCTTTCTCTCAACTTGAAGGTCGGCGACCCCCCTCCTTATCGGTGTATTACAAAGGGTTACTACAGGGTAATTATAAGGCCACGTATATAACATCCGTGGAGCATTGAGGCTCTGATGGAGACTTTTCTGTGCCTCTAGCGGTTTTTTCAGCTTGTATGCGGAACACGACCAAGGTCATCGGTAATATGTACTTTAGGGAAATGCAATTCAAATTCTTGTGGAGAGCTTTTGTCTCCCCCAAAATTGCCTATCATGCCCAGCTGGCTTCCACTGCGCTGTACCCACGCTGTCACTTATCGGCCGGGACTCTGTCTCATGTTTTTTGGGCCTGCCCTCTCCTTCAAAAATATTGGGGGAAGATTGTGGATTATTTGCGGGACTTATTAGATATCCGCCTCCCCGTCTCTCGTTACATGCTTTTATTTGATTGCATTCCCTGGCCACTTATTCGGGGGCTGGGCCATTGTCTGTTTCTTAGGAAAGCCTGTGCGGTGGGGAAAAAGGTTATTTTATTATATTGGAGGGAGAAGGACCCGCCCTCTTTCTGGACTTGGAGAACCCATCTTCACCGGATGATGCAGATGGACAATTTGGCCTCGAGATCCTCGCCGCAACATCGCCGTAACTTCTTATGAACTTGGGAGGACTATTTGCTGGCGTTGCCACATCGATCCCGAAGCTTAATACTTAATGACTGAACATCGCTCACGGGCTCTGTATCTGGTAGACCTGACAGCAGCGGGAAATTGTTACTACTGGATCAAGTGGGGGTGGGGTGGGATGAGGAAGTTGGGTGGCATAAAGTAAGAGAGGGTTAGGTGGGTTGGGAAGTCATGCTGAATGCCTTGTTGTAACTGCGAACCAGGGATGTATAAGAAAACACACATCTCAGGTTCCGTGTTGTCTGTCAACTTGTTTCTCTTTAATAAAACAGTTTTTCACTAATTAATTCTCCCCATTAAACCCATTCCCCACCCCCGACTTATCCTGCTAAATGGCCCCTGCTCATTCTAGCCGGATATTCAGCAGCACCACTTAGCTGGATAAGTAGTATTTATCCAGCTACTTGCCATTTTGAATATTGGCCTCATTATGTATGGAGACCAGTAATTCTACCACCAAGGATATATAAAAGGGAGAGATGAAACCTTAGATTCCTCCCCTTTTACCAAATAGCACTCTTTCAAAATCCAGTTGTGATGAATAAAATGTGATCATTTTTCCAGTGTGGGGGCAAAATGTACTGAAAAAAAAATCTGTCTTTCCAAAGCAGCAGAAAGCAAAGCGAAAGCCGATCCAGTTGGCTGTACAGCAATGACGAGAACAAGAATCGGATGATTCTCGTCATTTCCAAAGCAGCAACCATATTCTCCTTTGCCATAAACATTTTATTATGCAAAATCTAAGCAAAAGCAAGTTTGCTTACCATAAGCGGTATTTTTCATAGATTATAGTATAAATTAGCCATGATCTGTGGGTGACGTTATCCAGAAGCACTGAATGGAGCTGTCTCTCCAAGCTACAAGAACTTTCAGCTCTACTGAGTACGTGTGGGATTCCTACTTCCGCGTTGTCCAAAGTCTCCTCAATCTGTTTCCAAAAGTCTGCTATCCAGGGAGGAGGGCGGGCATCACATGGCTAATTCATCCTGCTATCCAAGGAAAACACTGTATACTGTAAGCAATCAATTAAAAAGCAGAATAAAAATACAAACAAAAAACAAACTTTGAAATGTTTGTATGCTAATGCCAGAAGTCTAAGAAGTAAGATGGGAGAATTAGAATGTATAGCAGTAAATGATGACATAGACTTAATTGGCATCTCAGAGACATAGTGGAAAGAGGATAACCAATGGGACAGTGCTATACCGGGGTACAAATTATATCGCAATGACAGAGAGGAGCATTCGGGAGGAGGTGTGGCGCTTTATGTCCGGGATGGCATAGAGTCCAACAGGATAAACATCCGGCATGAGACTAAATGCACAATTGAATCTTTATGGGTAGAAATCCCTTGTGTGTCAGGGACGACTACAGTGATAGGGGTATACTACCGTCCACCTGGTCAAGATGGTGAGATGGACAGTGAAATGCTAAGAGAAATTAGGGAAGCTAACCAAATTGGTAGTGCAGTAATAATGGGAGACTTCAATTATCCCAATATAGACTGGGTAAATGTGTCATCGGGTCACGCTAGAGAGATAACGTTCCTGGATGGAATAAATGATAGCTTTATGGAGCAATTGGTTCAGGAACCGACGAGAGAGGGAGCAATTTTAGATCTAATTCTCAGTGGAGCACAGGACTGGTGAGAGAGGTAACGGTGGTGGGGCCGCTTGGCAATAGTGATCATAATATGATCAAATTTGATTTAATGACTGGAAAAGGAACAGTGTGCAAATCCAAGGCTCTCGTGCTAAACTTTCAAAAGGGAAACTTTGATAAAATGAGAAAAATTGTTAGAAAAAAACTGAAAGGAGCAGCTACAAAAGTAAAAAATGTCCAAGAGGCGTGGTCATTGTTAAAAAATACCATTCTAGAAGCACAGTCCAGATGTATTCCACACATTAAGAAAGATGGAAAGAAGGCAAAACGATTACCGGCATGGTTAAAAGGGGAGGTGAAAGAAGCTATTTTAGCCAAAAGATCTTCATTCAAAATTAGAAGAAGGAACCAACAGAAGAAAATAGGATAAAGCATAAACATTGGCAAGTTAAATGTAAGACATTGATAAGACAGGCTAAGAGAGAATTTGAAAAGAAGTTGGCTGTAGAGGCAAAAACTCACAGTAAAAACTTTTTAAAATATATCCAAAGCAGAAAGCCTGTGAGGGAGTCAGTTGGACCGTTAGATGATCGAGGGTTAAAGGGGCACTTAGAGAAGATAAGGCCATCGTGGAAAGATTAAATGATTTCTTTGCTTCGGTGTTTACTGAAGAGGATGTTGGGGAGGGTACCCGTAATGGAGAAGGTTTTCATGGGTAATGATTCAGATGGACTGAATCAAATCACGGTGAACCTAGAAGATGTGGTAGGCCTGATTGACAAACTGAAGAGTAGTAAATCACCTGGACCGGATGGTATACACCCCAGAGTTCTGAAGGAACTAAAAAATGAAATTTCAGACCTATTAGTAAAAATTTGCAACTTATCATTAAAATCATCCATTGTACCTGAAGACTGGAGGATAGCAAATGTAACCCCAATATTTAAAAGGGCTCAAGGGGCGATCCGGGAAACTACAGACCGGTTAGCCTGACTTCAGTGCCAGGAAAAATAGTGGAAAGTGTTCTAAACATCAAAATCACAGAACATATAGAAAGACATGGTTTAATGGAACAAAGTCAGCATGGCTTTACCCAGGGCAAGTCTTGCCTCACAAATCTGCTTCACTTTTTTGAAGGAGTTAATAAACATGTGGATAAGGGTGAACCGGTAGATATAGTATACTTGGATTTTCAGAAGGCGTTTGACAAAATTCCTCATGAGAGGCTTCTAGGAAAAGTAAAAGTCATGGGATAGGTGGCGATGTCCTTTCGTGGATTGCAAACTGGCTAAAAGACAGGAAACAGAGAGTAGGATTAAATGGGCAATTTTCTCAGTGGAAGGGAGTGGACAGTGGAGTGCCTCAGGGATCTGTATTGGGACCCTTACTGTTCAATATATTTATAAATGATTTGGAAAGAAATACGACGAGTGAGATAATCAAATTTGCAGATGACACAAAATTGTTCAGAGTAGTTAAATCACAAGCAGATTGTGATAAATTGCAGGAAGACCTTGTGAGACTGGAAAATTGGGCATCCAAATGGCAGATGAAATTTAATGTGGATAAGTGCAAGGTGATGCATATAGGGAAAAATAACCCGTGCTATAATTACACAATGTTGGGTTCCATGGTAGGTGCTACAACCCAAGAAAGAGATCTAGGTGTCATAGTGGATAACACATTGAAATCGTCGGCTCAGTGTGCTGCGGCAGTCAAAAAAGCAAACAGAATGTTGGGAATTATTAGAAAGGAATGGTGAATAAAACGGAAAATGTCATAATGCCTCTGTATCGCTCCATGGTGAGACTGCACCTTGAATACTGTGTACAATTCTGGTCGCCGCATCTCAAAAAAGATATAATTGCGATGGAGAAGGTACAGAGAAGGGCAACCAAAATGATAAGGGGAATGGAACAACTCCCCTATGAGGAAAGGCTGAAGAGGTTAGGACTTTTCAGCTTGGAGAAGAGACGACTGAGGGGGGATATGATAGAGGTGTTTAAATCATGAGAGGTCTAGAACGGGTAGATGTGAATCAGTTATTTACTCTTTCGGATAGTAGAAAGACTAAGGGACACTCCATGAAGTTAGCATGGGGCACATTTAAAACTAATCGGAGAAAGTTCTTTTTTACTCAATGCACAATTAAACTCTGGAATTTGTTGCCAGAGAATGTGGTTAGTGCAGTTAGTATAGCTGTGTTTAAAAAAGGATTGGATAAGTTCTTGGAGGAGAAGTCCATTACCTGCTATTAAGTTCACTTAGAGAATAGCCACTGCCATTAGCAATGGTTACATGGAATAGACTTAGTTTTTGGGTACTTGCCAGGTTTTATGGCCTGGATTGGCCACTGTTGGAAACAGGATGCTGGGCTTGATGGACCCTTGGTCTGACCCAGTATGGCATTTTCTTATGTTCTTATGTTCCTTTTCTCTGCTGATATGCAGGGCTGAATTAGCTATGATCTGTAGGAAGTCCCAAGCTGAGGATTGCAGCGCAGCATATCAGATATAGCAACCTGGACTCCACTGTGGAGAGCAGACTACTTAGAAACTGTGTGACACAAGACTGCTTGATCTAATGCACTGTCCGCAGCTGTCAAGACATCCAGACAATAGTGGGAAGTGTGTGTGTGTATAGACGATGAAGTGGTCACTTTACAGATGTCCTCTATGGGCATCTCTCTAAGGTGTGCAATACAGGAGGCCATTGTTTGCACTTGGTGGGTTCTGACTGGTTTGGTAAGCTCAAGTCCAGCTAGTGTTTAGCAGTGTTGTGTGCAACTGGTTATCCAATTCAATAATGTTCTTTTTGTAACACGGGCACCCAATCTGTTTGGATCGTAAGAAATACATACTTGAGATGCTCTCCTGTTGGCTTGTGTTCTGCATTGTAGTATGCTAGAGCCCTCTTGCAGTCTGAAATATGCAATACCTTTTCACCATTGTACACCTGAGGCTTTGGGTAGAAAGTCAGAAGAGTGATGGATAGGTTCAAGTGAAAAGTGGAAACCACTTTTGCTAGCAATTTTGGATGTGTTCGTATACAAGGAAGGTAATGAGCTAGAGCCTTTAATTTGCACACTCTATGCATGAAAGTGACAGCTATTAGGAAGAGAACCTTCCAGGTTAAGTATTTTAGAGATGCAGTTTCTAGAGGTTCAAAGGGAGCTTTCGTCAGCAAGATAAGAACGATGTTGATATCTCAAGGTACCAGCAGTTTTCTGACCGGTGGGCATAAGCGTAGAAATCCTTTTACGAATTTGCAGACAAAAGTATGCATGGAAATAGGTGCTCCATTGTCCTTTGAACAATAAAGTGCAATGGCACCAAGATGCATTTGCACTGATGTAGTTGTCAAACCAGACTGGAAAATGTGATGCAGATAAGACAGTTAGTACCAAGGTTCATAATTACAAGGATTTAAGTTGAGGTAAGCACACCAATGTGAATAGTGCTTACACTTGAAAGAGTAAATGCATCTTGTGAACAGTTTCCTTGTCAAGAGAAGAATATTTTGAATTGATGTCCCGCAGTAACTACTGAGCCAAAACTGAGCACTCAACATCCATACTGTCAGGTTGAGCGTTGGTAGCTTCAGGTGCAATAACTTGCTGTGTTCTTGAGTTAGTAAAGCAGAATTTTCTCCCAGTCTCATGGGAGGTTTAATGGAGAACTGTACCAAATAGGAATAGCCCAGTTGTCTGGGCCACACTGGATTGATTAAATCATTTTGACACGGTCCTGTATAAATTTCTGAACCCTCATAACTATGAATGGTATTGGAGGAAAAGCATACATGAGGCCTGTGGCCCAAGGAACCAGGAATGCATCTGGAGCTTCTCATAGTTTGCTGGATAGAATGGAATAGAACCTATTAAGTTTTCTGTTTTGTTCTGTTGCAAAGAGGTCTATCCATGGGCATTCCCCCACAGCCGGAAAAAGTGATCACCCATGGACTGAATCAGTGACTATTCGTGGTGGTGGAATATGCTGTTGAGTTTGTCCACCATAGTGTTGGCTACGCCGGGTAAGTAGGTCACTTGCAGAATTGAGCTGTTTTGGATTGTCCATTGAGAACAAACAAATCAATGTTATTAATAGTGACCATAACCAGAATTAAAAATGGACCATCATACTAAGCACTCCTAGTCAAAAAGACCTTCATTGCTTTACAAATAATCATCAGTCCTCAATGTTCAAGACTTTTTTATATTTTTAAATGCACATAAAAATTGAAAAGTAACTTAACTTTTAGTCGCTGCCATCCAAATAGTAATCCCAAGAGCCCTGACACGTTCTGAGTTTCGAAGATTCTGCATCAGGGGATTAATATGTTGAAGCACTATAGCTAAAAGAGATAAAGGTTGCATAAGAATCCTTTACAATAGAACACTCACATATAGCACATCGAGTAAACACTGCACACACAGTCATCCACTCTTTCAGCCATTCCACTGCGTCAACACCAACCCTGGAAGCTGTCATTTACTATATATAGCTCTAACCTAAATGGAGATCCAATTGTTATTTATATCAGCGATGATATCATCTGTATCCAGATATATTAAAATGAATGTGACAATCAAAAAATGAGGCAAAAAAAGTGGCTTCAGCTACAAAAAATAAAGGTCACATCAGAATCTTTTACAATACAACAATAAAAAATAGCACATTGAATAAGGTTGCATATACCATCATCCCCTTTTCATCTTTTACATGTGATCTATGGGTTCAATGCCGACCCTGGAAGTTGTCATTCACTATAGCTAAATCAAACCTACATGAAGACCCAATCACTAGTTATTTCAGGGATGACAAATCTGTTTCCGGTCTGCTATACTGAAATAAATATTCCAATCAAAAAAATGGTTGAGGTGAAATCAAGTCTTTTGGTGTCCTTGGTTATACAATCATTATACCCTAATGTAGCTCAGTTGGAATCCGTGAGTATCAGAGTATGTAGGCTTCCAGACTTAAATCTCATCGGTTACCTATGGAATTTATCCTGCAATTGGCTAAGATCATCCTGACAAAAAATATCTTTTTATTCCAAATTCATTTTACTTGCAGAAACATGGCATAGCAATGGGGGCAACTATGGCCCCCAGTATTGCCAACCTTTATATATCTGGTTTTGAAGAGAAACATTTATATTCCTTTTCTTTTTTTTACACACATACAGTGTTGGGCTAGATGATATATTCTTTTTATAGTCTTATACAGGGAAGAATACAAAATTTTCTATCTAGTATGGCTGAATTCTAGAGATCCTCACCTTCACTTTACTATGGATTTTCATATTGAATTATCATCCTTTTTGGACATTTGACTCTTCCTGGCACAACGAGCCTTCTTGCCAGCTTTGGCTCCTCCGGGAGAGCCTCTACACAGCCCTGGATGTTCCCATGGCTCACCTGACAGTGATGGCCTTGGGCCCCGCCTCCCCGATGTCATTGGCTCAGGGTGGGGGGGGGGGTGAAGTGTCGGCATGTGACGTTGGTCAAGGACTGGCTGCTTCTGCCTCTCCCCGGCACAACGAGCCTTCTTGCTAGCTTTGGTTCCTCCGGGAGAGCCTCTACAGAGCCCTGGATTTTCCCGCTGGCTCACCCAACAGCGATGGCCTTGGGCCCTGCCCCCCCAATGACAGTGGCTCGGGGATGAAGAGCTGGCATTCGATGCTGGTCAAGGACTGGCTGCTTCTGCCTCTCTAAGTCTCCCCGGCACAATGAGCATTCTTGCCAGCTTTGGCTTCTCTGGGAGAGCCTCTACACAGCCCTGGATTTTCCCGCCGATGTCATTGGCTCAGGGGGAGGGGGGGGGGTGAAGAGCTGGCATGTGACACCGGAGGTGCCGCGTACCAGTGGTGCGCAACAAAGGCGTTCCTTTATGTGTGCCGAGGGCCAGCGAGACCATTGAAACTATTGGTAATATTTCAAATATCCCTTCATCATCGATTTCAGTTATTGTCAGAAAATATTTTAATATTTTGTGCTTTATTGATAATTACTTATATTTAGTGAAGTCAGTAATCAATTAGCCATAAAGAGACAGGTTAGCATTTAATACCATAAGCCTTTACTTTAAAAGCCATGGCTTTAGTCAAGGCCTGTGCTGAAAAAACTGCAGCAAACAGCACTCTTCTCTACCCCCCTTACAGACCTTGAGAGGCTGTTTTCAACTTCTTGCTTATCTCTAAGTAAGAAAGCAGTCTCCATTTTATGGCCTTGGGCATCCTAAAACATGTGGTCACTCAGGCGTGAATCCTGGGATAGAGGGGAGTGCAAAAGCCCTTCTCTCAGAACTACAAAGAAAGCTAAAAAAGACTAAAAGATTGTTAGTTTGGCATCAAATAAAAGATCGAATATGGGCGCAGCTTTAAACAGGGTAAGAATAACTCCTAATTTTTAATATTGTGATATGGAAAAATTGCTTGAACCTCAGTCAAGGTTTTTAGAAATGAAGTTCTTCAAAGGCTAAAAAGATAGATGTATTGATAGAAAAGATACAGTTACCCTGGATCAAAGAAATCAAAGTGTTTTAAGGGTATAAAAACTTGAAGCAGTCAGAAGGAAAGGAGAGTGCTACTTTGATTTTCTTTGCACGTGATTAGAGAGACACAGAGGGAGTTGCTTCAGATATTTGGTAAATATATAATCATTTATTCAAGTATATGAGAACCTTTAAATTGCTATTGTTTCCAGATTGGCAGATGTATTAGAAATGTATTGATTAATTAAGCAAAAGATGACATTGATTGACATTTATCTGATTTTAATAATTTCAATTATTTTATTAATGGCTATCACATTGATTGTAGGATATACTCTGGTAAAGTTAAGATTTGAACATAAAAGTGTTTCTTAGTCATTTAGAGATTTTTATTCATACCTTTCTTTATCTGAAATAAAGAAAATATTTTTATTACAAACTGACTGGTTTATTTGAAATGCATGCTGTGTTGCATGAATTATTGGTGAATAAAGTTCTGTGGTAGATACGAACACATACCCCTGAAAATAAACTTTTTGTCTCTAGGCAGAAAGGGTAAGGAAGAGAATGGAAGTGGGGTTTTTTATCTAAGCAGGATTCCCTGGTTTTAAATTCTGCTAGTGGTAGAAGCCTCAATACTTCCATCCAAAAATCTTTACATTATCACTGGTCAAAGAAGGTATTGGTGATATCTCTTCTCACAAATCCTGTTTAAGTTTTTGTTGGCCTCTTGTTATAAGCAAGTGCCAATGTAAATGCTTTTTACTGAGTCTTCAGCATCTGCTGTTTCATATGTTTTAATCAATGCTCAGTCAGTTAGGAACAAATACCAACTGATTTATGATTTTATTGACAGAGCAGTTAGATTTGTATTGCTTTACGGAATCTTGGCTTTTAGATTCTGATTTTATTATTTTGAATCAAATCTATCCTTCAGGCTATTCTCATGTGTTGCAATCCCGCCAAAAAAAGGTACTTGGAAAATTAAAGTTGAGCATCTTAATGGTAATTCTCCTGTTGAGATGCTGGCAATCTCTTCAAACTATTTTTCAATATGTTTAGTTTATTGTTCTCCAAAGTTACTACAAACTAATTTATCTCCATTTTTTGAACAATTAATGCTGTCCAGATTTGATTTAAATAATATTATCATTCTAGGAAATTTTAATCTGCATGTTGATGTTGTTCCTATTCTCACACATTGTGCTCTGTTTCTAGACATATTGAAATTTCTTGGTTGGCATCAATTAATTCAAGTTTCCACTACAAACTGGGTCACACTCTTGACCTTGTATTTGTCAATGAATCTCTTCAACAAGTTTGTTCTCAATTTTTGAATGTCTCAAAGATTCCCTGGTCTGATCACTTTCTCGTCAAGTTTCAAATTCAAGTCACTCAAATCCACACTCATATTGCAAATACACAAACTAGCTTTCTTCAATGTGGCACCGTCGATGCCACTCTTTCCTCATCAGCTATTTCATCTCTTTTATCTAATATTTCTTACTTTAATATTTCAGCTGCCACTTCTCAATGGGTTTCAATATTAGGTTGTGTTCTTAATAACAGGTCGATACTGTAACGTGCGGTTGAAGATTTCCCGTCTGTAACGTGCTGGGAGCGCACAATTCGGACGCGTAAGGCGATCCAGCGATACAGTCTCCAGTTTCACGCGTCCTTAGCGCTTCTTAAAACAGACGCATAACCCTTTCCGCACGCAGCATGTATATGATATGTAAATGAACGAATTAGCTGTATAATGAAGGAATTAGCTATTCCCCTCCGATACTGTGACGCGCGCTCAGATTATCTCCTTTGTAACCCGCTATTTTGCCGCGTCCTTAACCTGTTAGTTTACCGCCTACTCTCTACTTGGTGTTAGTGTGGTGTTAGTGTGGTGTTCGAAAATTAAAACGGGAATAAAGTGTAAAAAATGGGGGTAAAACCATAAAGTGTAAAAAAACATTGCAGCGTAAGTTGTTTATATATATGTAAAAATACCTGTCACTTTCCGAATCCCCCAGGCGTGCGGTCATCGAGGCGGGTGGCGGGAGCCGGCGAGCGGGTGGGCGCGCGTTGGATCCAGGCGGCGGTGGGAGCCGGCGGGCGGGTGTTCGATCCAGGCTGCGGCCGGGTGGGCGTGCATTCATCCAGGCAGAGGGAGCCGGCGGCGAAAGCGGCCTCCGGCTCCCTCTGCCTGGATGAATGCACGCACCCCGCCGGCAGTGAATGAATGCCGGTGCGATTTCGGCGCTCAAGGCCCCGTCCGGTCTCCGGTGTAGCCCCAGTCCTGTCCCCTCCTCCCGAAGCAAGAAAAAACCGAAAAAGTAGCAAGGCTCGGGCCTGCTATGGTAGTCCCTTCTCCTCTCCTCCAGATTTCGGCGCTCAAGGCGGCCGGGTGGGCGTGCATTCATCCAGGCAGAGGGAGCCGGCGGCGAAAGCAGCCTCCGGCTCCCTCTGCCTGGATGAATGCACAGCCCCCGCCGGCAATGAATGAATGCCCGTGCGATTTCGGCGCTCAAGGCGGCCGTGCATTCATCCAGGCAGAGGGAGCCGGAGGCCGCTTTCGCCGCCGGCTCCCTCTGCCTGGATGAATGCACGGCCCCCGCCGGCAGTGATTGAATGCCCGTGCGATTTCAGCGCTCAAGGCAGTCACATGCCGTGACGTCAAGCGTCGTGACGTCACGCCTTGAGCGCCGAAATCGCACGGGCATTCATTCACTGCCGGCGGGGGCCGTGCATTCATCCAGGCAGAGGGAGCCGGAGGCCGCTTTCACCACCGGCTCCCTCTGCCTGGATGAATACACGCCCACCCGGCCGCCTTGAGCGCCGAAATCGCACGGGCATTCATTCAGGCAGAGGGAGCCGGAGGCCGCTTTCGCCGCCGGCTCCCTCTGCCTGGATGAATGCATGCCCACCCGGCCGCCTTGAGCGCCGAAATCGCACGGGCATTCATTCAGGCAGAGGGAGCCGGAGGCCGCTTTCGCCGCCGGCTCCCTCTGCCTGGATGAATGCACGCCCACCCGGCCGCCTTGAGCGCCGAAATCGCACGGGCATTCATTCAGGCAGAGGGAGCCGGAGGCCGCTTTCGCCGCCGGCTCCCTCTGCCTGGATGAATGCACGCCCACCCGGCCGCCTTGAGCGCTGAAATCGGGAGGAGAGGAGAAGGGACTACCGTAGCAGGCCCGAGCCTTGCTACTTTTTCGGTTTTTTTTTTGCTTCGGGAGGAGGGGACAGGACTGGGGCTGCACCGGAGACCGGACAGGGCCAGGGCAGGTAAGCGGGGGCTGGGGGAAAGTTTGCGGAGCATCGGGGAACATAACTGTCCACTTCCTGGTACCTGTCATTTCAAATGTCATTTGAAATGACAGATACCAGCGCGGCCGTGAAGCGTTAGGCCCGTGAACCCAGGATACTGTATAGGCGCTCTATACAGTAAAATGGGTTGCGCGGGCCTAACGCTTGACTAAGGCTTCGCAGCCGCGGCATGCATTTGCATGCAATTTGAAGAGAGTATCGAGCGGTAGGTGAAGAGAACTGTGCGTGCGGGGAACAAGGGTGCGCCTGACACTGCCGCACTGTTTCTACCGCGGGCCCTAGAGTATCGATCTGTAAATTAGCTCCTTTAAAAACAATTAAGAAGATTAAGAGGAGAAAAACTAAATTGCAATCATGGTGTTGTGATTCTGCCCTCATGGGCAGCCTCTTACCTTCTCTTTGCCTGTCCCGCGGCCTGGAGGCCGCAGTCCCCGGTCTTCCTTGCGGCTGGAGCTGCTCTTCAGTCTGCCCTCTGTGGCTTGAGAGCTGCTGACATAGCTGGGCCTGTTCCTCGGCCCCACCCTGCTCTTCAGCGTTAGCAGCAGCAAGGCCGCTGGCCATGCTCCTACACAACTTCCTGCTTCCTGTTCCTAAGGCGCGGGCTGCGCCTCTTCACAAGATTTAAAGGGCCCGCGGCCCGATATGCCCTGGGCCCCACCTGATGACTGCTTCCTGTCTCAGCCCTATAAAAGGGCTTCTCCAACACTCCTGCTTTGCCTTGGAGTTACTTGTCCCTGGAAGTTCCTGTCTTCCAGCGCTCCGTCAGGTCTTTGTTCTTCATTGGAGCTCCATGTCTCGTTGTGCTTCCTGAGTCTTCGTTGCTTCTTGTGACTTCCTGATGTTCCATGTCTTCATCTCCTGAGGTTCCTAGTCCAGGCTTCCTGATGTTCCGAGGTTTTCGCTCCTCTTTTGCCTGTTTCGAGCCCTCCTGAACCTCCAGCTCCTGTGGTTCTCCAGATGACACCTTGCCTCGTCATTGTAGTCTAGTCTCAGCTGGATTCTCTTCCCATGTTTCCAAGTCCTCTTGATCCTCCAGCTCCTGTGGTTCTCCAGATGACACCTGGCCTCGTCTTTGGAGTTTTGTCTCAGCTGGATTCTCTTCCTGAGCTTGTCCCACTCTCTGCGTGGTCCAGGACCAGCCTCTTCAAGTTGTGTAGGGCGCGCAGTGGTACAGGATGGTCTGTGACCAGCCCAATGGGTCCGCCCGTGTCTGTGGGCTGTGTAGGGCGCCCTGAGAGACAGTGCAAATGTTCGAACCTTCCAAGCTTCTCGTCTCGTCCAGACTCTTCTAAGTTCCTCCTCTCGTCTAGAGTCTTCCAAGTTCCTGGTTCACATCCAGAGTCTTCTTGTCTCATCTCGAGTCTTCTGTGTCACAAGGCCTCCGTCTGCCCTCATCCTCAGTCTGGCCTGCTGCTTCTTGCCGATACCTAGCGGCAGGTCCGAAAGGACTGGGAATGGTCGGAGGACTGTTCAATAACCAACATAATGTTGTTGGTCTTCCAGAAGCATGCAGGTCTGGCAGAGGGTCAGACTTTGTCTTTGCCCATGCTGGGACACGCCTCGCCAACCCTCGATGCTGTCTTGGATTCGTCTGGGATCGTGCCGAGGCCCAAGGGCACAAATTTCCCTTAAATTGGGATCGCTCTCCTAGCGTTCCCAAATATAACAGAATGCAAGGCCTCCAAGGCCTCCCGTAATGTAACATATGGCTCACCTCATCCATTAAACTGACTCATCAAACTTTAAGAAAATGAGAACATAATTGGCGAAAACACCCTAGTATGGAACTTGCAAGCTCCTTTAGATCACTTTTAAACTTATTAGTCTTTAATTACTGAAGCCAAGATAAATTTTTATTCACAGAAAATATGAAATATTGGATATAATCCTAAGGTTTTGTTTTCAATTGCTAAAAGATTATTAACTAGTGCTAATCCTACCAAGTCATCTCCATCCGCAGAATCCCTTCTCATCCTTTTCAACTTAAAGATTGAAAAACTTTATGTTAATTTTTCTAACATTCCTATTTGGTACACTAAACCTTCATCTCATACACCTACTGCATGGGATTCTTTCGATATTGTATCTGCAAATGAAGTAAATGAAACTATGGCCAACTTGAATGACACTATGTGTCCCTCAAGTAGCTGTTCTACAGCTCTTTTCAAAATCACTAGAGAGACTTTGTCCCCATCTTTCATTGATCTTATCAATTTGTCATTAAAAGAAGGTGCAATTCCCACTAGTTTGAAAAAAGCTGTAGTACGCCCTCTTTTAAAAAAATGTACTTAAGATTCTTCGGATCTGAATAACTACAGACCTATTTCTTCTTTACTCTTTTTTTTTTTTTTTTTTTTTTTTTTAACTCCACCAACACAGTGCTGTTTGTCAATCTATCTGTTCTCCCACCACAACCAATACGGTCCCCAGATATCTCTATACCGTTCATACTGGTCTTTCAAAGAAAAAGTAAGTTTCTCCATTAAAGCAATATCCATGATCTTAGATTCCCAACAGAGAATAGAAGGGGAATTTTTCCATTGATGTGCCACAGTCAAATGCGCTGCATGCAAGAGATGTCCCACCAATTTTTTGTAACCTCTCATCGCCCAGCGATTAGGCTATCTCCCCATCAGAAAGGGATTAAATTTAGCATTAAAAAAATCAGGGTACAGTATAGCCTGTTCAACAATTTATATTGCAGTTCCAGCATATAGTAATTTTCTGGGACCATTTCCAGTTGGCTTTCCAATCTACAACATCCTGAGCAGTGCCCATATCCTAATTCCACAGCTGGCTTATCCTAGGCGAAGTGGCCTTTTCACACAAAACTGCCCGTATGGGCTTATATAAAACAGCAATCAAGTAGGCCAAACTCTGCTTACAACTGAGGGGACCTTCTATCCCACTACTGTCCTCTACCTCATGGTGATCCCTAATTATAGCAGTCACATCCTTTCATATAGAAAAGATTAAGCAACGGGTCATATGCTGAATACTGAACTCCCCAACCAGGTCCGTGAACAATTTAACATGACCATCGGCCAACTGACCCAGGAACCTCAAACTCCCCCACTGCCCACACTGACACATCAGGGGAGATTGTGTGCAAAGAAAAATGTGGGTTACTTATCAAGGATGTCATATAAGATCAAATGGAATTCAGTGGCTTGAGCATCTGAGACATGGCTCTCCATATTTTAAGAGTATGGGCAAGCATCTGATTACTCCTCATCGCCCATCTATATGAGGGCGAGATAGTCGGCATATATAACAAGGACACAAAGCTGCACCCTCTAGTCCCCTCTTCCTCGAATGAAAATCAAGCCTGTGGAGCATCTGTACCCAGCCATACACATAGGCAGGACAGCCTACAAGCCCAATAATACCACTGACAATTGGGGAGGCCTAGCCCTCCAGTTTCACGGGGCTTAACCAGGACATCATATTTCAGTCTGGGCAGCTTACCCTGCCAGATAAAATAGAGAGTGCTCCCCGAAAGCCTGAAATGTCCATACAGGCACATTGCATGGCAGGTGCATGAAAGAATACAGTAACCTGGGTAGCACAGCCATCTTGATCAAATTGACCCTCCCAAAAGAGGAAGATGCAAAGAAGACCACTTTTTCAAATCCTCCTCAATAGATTTAAGAATTGGGATGTAATTATCCTTATATAGGTTAGAGTAATCTCTTAAAACCCAGATACTTGAACACTGTCTCTGCTTTCTTGAAAATATCCACCTTAGGAGTCATTTGCTTGGTGATCCCTAAGCACATCAACTTTGATTTAGAAAATGAATAACATATATTAAAAGGGCTCCAAATTTTTCAATAAGGGTCATCAGAGCTGGAAATGAATGAACCAGGTTCGTCACATAAACCAAAGCGTCATCTGCATATAAAGATATTTTATGAGATATCCCTTGACACTTTACTCCCTCTATCTCTGGAGATTGTCTAATCGCCTGCGCAAGTGGCTCTACCATTAAATCGAAAAGTAGTGGAGATAAGGGATAGCCTTGCCGGATTCCCCTAGCAATAGCAAAACGAGGAGATACGACCCCACTAATCAGTACCCGCGCCGTAGGAGTGGTATATAAGGCACGGATCCAAGAAAGGAAATCCTGGGGAAGTCTGAACTAGTCCAGAACCATAAACATATAGGGCCATGAGACCTTTATGTTTATGTTCGTATTGTTTGTAGAGAGTATCCCTTTAATGAACTCTGTCTGGTCCTGATGTACCAGCACTGGCAAGATCTCCTCTAGGCGTGCTTATATCTACATTAAGGAGAGAGATCGGACGATAGGAAGAACATTCCAGGGGATCCGTATTTGCCTTGCAGATCGACACTAAGATCGCTTCGGTAAGGGAAACCCACCCGGATGCCAGGAGAAAAGAGATAATTAAAAAGCTCACCTGGCCTAGGAACTAACTCTTCTGCAAAAGCCTTGTAGAATTCCAGAGGAAATCTATCTAGTCCTGGGCTTCCCCCCCCCCCAATTAATGCCAAATTAATTAACCAAATCAATAACTCTACCTACAGAACTTTTTCAATTCCCAGACCTAAAAAGAAAGGTGAAGCCTTATGCTAATCAAAAAAACTTTCAGATTAAATTAATCCCAACAAGCAATTGCTCTCCAATGGAAATTGCACTATTTAATTCCCCACAATCTACAAATTTGTCTGGTATACTGCCCCCCTAATACTCTAGGTAAAAACTGCTCATCTTTTATTGAATTTTTCCTGACCAAAATATCAATCAACAAACCCATAATTATTCTTGGTGACTTCAACCTACACATAGACACTTCCCCCCACTCCCCTGCCTGTACCTCAATCATTGACGCACTATCATCACTGGGTCTCAGTCAAATTATCAGTGGCCCAACACACAAAGCAGGTCATACACTAGACCTAGTCTTCATCAACACTAACATTTGGTTCAAACCACCAAACTAAGATAACAAAAATACCATGGTCAGACCACTATCATCCATGTAAACTTATATTCAAATTGTAAGAATATAAGAACATGCCATATTGGCTCAGACCAAGGGTCCATCAAGTCCAGCATCCTGTTTCCAAACAGTGGCCAATCCAGGCCATAAGAACCTGGCAAGTACCCAAAAACTAAGTCTATTCCATGTTAAAACTAAGTCTATTCCATGAATACAAACTGAGTCCTATTCCATGAATACAAACTAACAAGAAAAAGCAACAACTAAATCCTTCTCATACCGTCCACCTTTTTGCATTGAAACTCTTCAAGCAAATCTACAAACTGAACTATCTAACATAGACCTGTCAAACACTAAAAACGCAACATCATCCTGGATTACCATAACTAGAACTGTAGTAGACAAGATAAATCCCATGATAAAGAAAACTATAAAAGAAACAAAAATTTATCAGAATCTTTGGTACAATGAAAGTATCAGAGCAGCCAAACGGAAACTCAGAAAAAAAAAAGAGAAATCATGGAAAAACAACAAAACAACCACACTACTAAACGCATTACAGAACTCAACTAGCTGAATACAAAAACTCATCCATAAAACAAAAAAAGAACTTCTACACTAACAAAATAAACAAATACCAACAAAACCCTAAGATGCTCTTCAACACACGATGATCAGCCACAAACAATATCAAAGATCTCTAGTAATGACTTTGCAGACTTCTTTAATGAAAAAATCAAAATCCTCATAAAGAACAACCTAAAAAATGACTCACAAGACCAGAAAATACCAAATATTCAAACAAAAAGCTGGCCCCAACTTTGAGACAGCATCTTCTTTAGAAGTCCAAATGATCATTAAAAAAATGAACCCAGCCAAACACCCTATTGATGCCATTCCCATTACGATAAAAAATCTCGAACAACCAATAACTAAGACGATAAATGAAATCGTAAACCTCTCCTTCACGGAAGGAAACTACCCAGAATGCCTAAAATCGGCAATCATCAAACCCATTCTGAAAAAGAATAATCTTGATCATGAAAACCCAATGAACTACCGACCCCATATCAAACCTCCCATTCATTGCCAAAATCATTGAAAAAGTTGTCCACACACGACCTCACTGACTACCTAGAAGAAACAACATCCTGCTACCCGCTCAATTTGGCTTCAGAAAACAAATGAACACTGAAATGCTTCTACTAGCAATGAACGACTTCGTACTCAAAGGTTTTGAAAAGGCCACAGTTACCTTCTAATCCTACTTGACCTTTCTGCAGCCTTTGATACAGTAAACCACTCCATCATGATTGATCATCTATCCGAAATTGGAGCTAAAGAAACAACCCTACAATGGCTCTCCTCTTACCTATCACAAAGATCCTACCAAGTGCTACTCAATGATTCCCTCTCAAAGAAAATCAATCTAAATACTGGAGTTCCCCAGGGATCCGCTCTGTCAGCGACGCTCTTTAACATTCTATCTGCTTCCATTATGCCACTTCCTTTCAAATCTCAATCTGACACACTTCATCTATGCTGATGATATTCAAATACTAATCCCAATAAAAAAATCACTAGAAGAAGAAACATACAAATTAACAACAACTTACCTAAACAATATAAAGGAAATACTAACCAACTTAAAACTCATCCTCAACTTCGACAAGACTGAAATGATTTTATTAGACAGAAAGAACTACTCCTCCTCAAATACCACCACTCAACTTAATGAACCAAAATACGGTTATATCTCAAATCAATCATGCCCGCAACCTCAGAGTACTAATTGACAGAGAACTTTCTTTTAAAAACCATATCACAACAACAAATCAAAGACGGATATCATAAACTACTTATTCTCTGTCATTTAAAACCTTTTTTTTCCAATAATGACTTCAGATCAGTCCCTTCAATTACTAAGTTTCTCCAAAGAAAATTATTCCTTACCTGCTAATTTTCGTTCCTGTAGTACTAAGGATCAGTCCAGACGGTGGGGTTATGTCCCCCGTCCAGCAGATGGAGTCAGAGCAAACTTCGGAGGGTGCTGGCATATAAGCTGGTGCACCCCTCCTAGATCCTCAGTATTCAGAATATCAAAGCCAAGCCAGAGTACTGGACAGACCAAGGAGGATGGATCAAGCATATTCGCAAATATAAACTGTAAACTTTGAAAGAAAACTAAGCAACTTGCAAAGAGAACTGTCGAACTGATACAAACATACAGCCAAAAGTCCAGAAGGAGAAGGCTAAAACAATAGGACAGGAGAGAGAATAGACGAGCAGGGTTCACCCCTAGATCCGAACACGACCAGGGCGGGGCGTCTGGACTGATCCCTTAGTACTACAGGAACGAAGATTAGCAGGTAAGGAATAATTTTCTTTTCCCTGTACGTACCAGGATCAGTCCAGACGGTGGGATGTACCAAAGCTTCCCTAAACTGGTGGGTCCCTGAGAACCCTGCTCGAATAACCCTGTCCCCAAAAGAGCCAGATTCAGCTACCAGCACGTGAAGCCGGTAATGTCTGGAAAATGTGTGAAGCGACTTCCAAGTCGCTGCCCGACAGATTTCCTGAGCGGAGACGTACTGGGACTCCGCACAGGAGGTGGCCTGGGCTCGCAGAGAATGGGCCTTGATTCCTACCGGAGGATCCTTCCCGGAGCCAATGTATGCAGAAGCCACCGCCTCCTTGAGCCAGCGCGCAATTGTAGTCTTCGACGCTTGGTGGCCCTTTCTCGTCCCGGACCAGAGCACGAAGAGATGATCGGAGACCCGAAATTCATTCGTCACCTCCAAGTAACGTAGGAGAATGCACTTACGTCCAGGCCGCCTGAGAGATTTAGGGGCGTCCGGCGGGAAGGACGGTAGTTCCACTACCTGGTTCAAGTGGAATGACGAAACCACCTTGGGTAGGAACGAAGGGACTGTCCATATGTAGACCCCCGAGTCCTTGAACCGAAGGAAGGGCTCCCTGCACGACAGAGCTTGGAGCTCAGAAATGCGTCGCGCCGAGGCTATGGCCACCAGGAAAATCGCTTTCAGAGTGATATCCTTGAGAGAGGACTGACGCAGGGGCTCGAAGGGGGGCCCCCCTAGGGCCTGCAGCACCAAATTGAGATTCCAGGAAGGGCAAAGCTGACGCAACGGTGGCCGCAGATGCTTGACTCCCTTGAGGAACCGTGAGAGTCCGGATGGGACGATGGATCTGGCCTTCCCGAGGAGCGAGCTAAGGAAGCCAGTGCTGACACTTGCACTCTCAGAGAATTGTAAGAGAGACCCTTCTCCAGCCCCTCTTGTAGGAACGCCAGGATCTGCTGTCGGGAGGTTGCGGTCGCGTGGGCACCCCGTGCGAACACCATACTTCAAACACCTTCCACACCCGCACGTAAGTGACCGATGTCGAGGTCTTACACGCTCTGAGGAGGGTGTCGACCACGGAGACTGCGTAGCCCTTGCGCAGGAGGCTCCTCCTTCAAAAGCCAGGCCGCAAAGACAGAAGTGTTTCCGCCTGATCCGAAAATACTGGACCCTGGTGAAGCAGACGAGGCAGGTGCGAGAGCCGAAGTGGACCGTCTACCACCACGTTGAGCAGGTCTGCGAACCACGGCCCACCGCGGCCATTCCGGAGCCACTAGGATTACCAATCCGTGGTGCAACTCTATCTTCCGTAGCACCTTGCCCACCAGAGGCCAAGAGGGAAAGACTAGAGTAGGAGCTGGGGGGGCCATGGGAGAACTAGAGCGTCCACCCCTTCTGCGCCGCACTCCCTTCTGCGGCTGAAGAACCGGGGTGCTTTTGCATTGGAGGCGGTTGCCATGAGATCCATCGAGGGCGTCCCCCCAACGCCTGGAGATGAGCGTCATCGCGTCGTCGGAGAAAGACCATTCTCCTGGATCCAACACCTGACGACTCAGGTAGTCCGCTTGAATGTTGTCCACCCCCGCGATGTGTGAGGCCGCCAGACGGTCGAGGAAACGCTCCGCCCATGCCATCAGACGAGCGGCTTCAAGAGCTACCTGCCGGCTTCTGGTGCCCCCTTGCCAGTTGATGTAAGCCACCGTTGTCGCATTGTCCGAGAGGACTCGAACCGCCCTGACCTCTGATCAGGGGCAGGAAATGCATGAGTGCCAGACGAACCGCTCTGGTCTCCAGACGGTTGATTGGCCAGGTCGCCTGTTCCTTTGTCCACTGATCCTGAGCCGAGCTCCTGAGGCAAACTGCCCCCCAACCGGACAGAATGGCATCGGTAGTGACTACTACCCAGTCCGGTGCCTCCAGAGGACATCCTTGGGCCAGGTTCCTGGGATCCAGCCACCACCGCAAGCTGAACCTGACGGTCGGAGTAAGAGGGAGTATCGCCTGGTAATCCCGAGAAACTGGTTTCCACCTCGAGAGCAGGGACATTTGCAGAGGCCTCAGGTGTGCAAAGGCCCAGGGTACTAGGCCTATCGCGAACACCATTGACCCCAGAATTTGGAGGTAGTCCCACGCCGTGTGTACCGGGAGCGAAGCAAACCAGCCAATTTGATCTCGCAGAGATTGAACCTTGTCTGGACGAAGGAAGACCCTGCCCTGCACTGTGTCGAAGCGCGCCCCCCAGGAAGTCCAATTGCTGGGAAGGCAGCAGACTGCTCTTGCTGAAGTTCACCACCCAGCCGAGCGACTGGAGGAAGGTCACTACTCCTGTCGACCGCCGCCCGTCCCAGCGGAAGAGTCTTTGCTCGGATGAGCCAGTCGTCCAAATAAGGGTGGACCAGGATGCCTTCCCGCCGTAGCGCGGCTGCCACTACTACCATGACCTTGGTAAAGGTTCTGGGCGCGGTCGCCAGCCCGAAGGGTAGCGCCTGGAAACTGAAAATGTTGACCCAAGAGCTTGAAGCGAAGGAACCTCCGATGGGCTGGCAGGATCGGAATGTGCAGGTAGGCCTCTGTTAGATCGAGGGAGGCTAGGAACTCCCCCTGATGCACCGCCGCAATGACCGAGCGAAGCGTTTCCATGCGGAACCTGGAGATCCGAAGCACCTTGTTGACTTCCTTGAGGTCCAGAATGGGACGAAAGGAGCCGTCCTTCTTGGGAATCACGAAGTAAATTGAATAATGCCCCGAGCCCACCTCTCCTGAGGGGATGGGCGAGATGGCTACCCAGGTCTAGAAGTCTGTCGAGCGTTGTGCCGGACCCCCAGGCGCTTGGGGCTTGACTCGCAGGGAGAGAAGATGAACCTGTCCCTGGGAAGCCGGACAAACTCCAACGCGTAGCCGTTGTCTTAGTATGTCCAGGACCCACTGGTCCGTGGTGATGTTGGTCCACTCCTCGTAAAACAGAGCGATGCGACCTCCAATCCGGGGTAACGAGGAGTGGACTAGCCTGGCATCATTGGGGTGTCTTGCCAGAGGCTCCCTGAGTCGAGGAGTCCCCTGGGGGATCTGCAGCCCCGAAAGGGCCGGGGCCACGCCTGTGACCTGACTGAGGGCGCCCCTAGGGCCTTGTTGCCTTGCACCCCCTATAATTCCGCTGAGGACGGGAATGGTTCCTGGGAGCCGAAGAAGACAGATGATAGGATCGCTGTCTGTCTTCGGGCAATCTGTGGACCGAGTTTTCCCCTAGGGATTTGATGATCTGATCGAGGTCCTTGCCAAAAAGAAACCTGCCCTTGAAAGGCAGAGGCTCCACAGACTAGACTTGGAGGAAGCGTCCGCTGCCCAGTTCCGAAGCCACAAGAGACGTCTGGCGGAAACCGCCGACACCATAGTTCTCGCGAGAACCCGCAGCAGGTCGTGGAGAGCATCGGCCCCGTAAGCAATGACCGCCTCCAGCCGGTCCGCCTGAGCCGCCTCCTCCGGCAGCAACTGCTGCGAAGTGAGAAGCTGTAGTACCCATCGAAGACCTGCTCTCTGGGTAAGGGAACCGCAGATAGCTGCCTGGACCCCCAGTGCCGAGACCTCAAAGATCTTCTTGAGGGTGACCTCCAGCTTCCTGTCCTGTAGATCTCGAAGGGCCGTGCCCCCTGTGACCAGGATTGTGGTCTCTTCGTGACGGCGGAAACCGCTGAGTCAACCTTGGGGACCTTAAGGAGATCCAGGAAGTCTCCAGGGAGAGGATAGAGCTTGTCCATAGCCCCTGCCGATCCGAAGGGACGCCTCCGGAGTGTCCCACTCTCTCACGAGAAGCTGGAGAGAAACGAATCATGAATAGGAAAGGTCTTTGCCAAGGGACGCAGGCCCGCCAACACAGGATCTCCCTTCTTGGTAGAGGAGGATACGGAGGGAGCCTGGGGGCCTGGGGGCTCAACAGGAGGGTCGAGATCTAATTCCTGAAGAACGTGGGGAATAAGGTCCGCCAACTCTTCCTTGCGAAAGATCCGGAGCACCCGCGGGTCATCACATTCCAAGTGCGCTGCCAATGTCGCCTCATCATCCGCTTGCGACACCGGGTCACCCCCTGGGTCCGGCGAGGGAGACGTCCCACCCAGGGCCAGCGGCAGACCCAGGGGCACCGTGGGACCCCCCACCGCGGCCCCCGCTAGCGAAGCCGTAGTGCCTGTGGTCCTTGGAACCTTAGGGGGGGGGGGAAAAAACGGAGCCGACCCCCCCTGAGGATTCAGGCTTTGCAGATATGCTTGGTGCATAAGCACCACGAAGTCCGCCGTAAAAGTGGGAGGCACTGGAGGGGGGGGGGTGTTTGGGGAGTCCCTGGGGAGCCTGGAGGTGGATAGGAGCGGACCCGGATCCGGGGTGCCAGTGGCAAGAAATCATCCTGCGTCTCCTCAGCATCAGATCCCACGCTGCTTTCCAATTCCAAAATGGCCGCCGCTCCCGCCAAAGGAGGGGGCAGGGCTACTCCCTGAGGCACGCAGCGCTCCGAGCGCGGCGGAGAAGTCGTCGGGGGGAGCGGTGCTTGTCTCCCCCCCGGGGAGACACCTGCCGCAAGGCCTTCCCTCGAACCTCCCTGTCCCGGGCCGCCGCAGGACGGGCAATGGGCACGCTGCATAGCGCGAGCCTGGGGGCGGGAACAATGGCGCCGAGCAAAGAGAAGCCGGAGATGCACCGCGGGAGGAGCAGGCCTGCCTCGCCTTCGCTCTACTCCTGAATCCCTCCCCCCGGGGGCGGCAGGGGAATGGGACTTCCATGCTGCTGCGGCCCCCGGGGAATGGCGCGTCGCAGGGCCGTGGGGGGAGGGAAGGAACCGCGGCTGAGAGAAGGGGAAAGGCTGGCACCACCAGCATCCACCTCCTAGTGCTAGATTCCACTGCTGTAAAGCAAAAAGCAACACAGAACCTCCCCAAACTTACCCCCGGAGAGACAGCAATGAAGGCTGAGCAAGGGAGGGGGAGAGAAGAGGCAGTCCTGATGGCAAGAGATAAATTAGGGCGGCAAGCCCAAGACTGCTTCTCTACTTTTTTTTTTTTTTATTTTTTTTTAACTGCTTGATCCAACCTAAAGGGAGAATAGAGAGAAGAATAAAACATGTGGCCCAGGAGCCACTAATCAGGGGAAGCAACGGGTTCCCCTCCCCCATCTGCTGGAGTCAGAGAGATACAGGGGATCTAGGAGGGGTGCACCAGCTTATATGCCAGCACCCTCCGAAGTTTGCTCTGACTCCATCTGCTGGACGGGGGACATAACCCACCGTCTGGACTGATCCTGGTACGTACAGGGAACATAGATTACTGCAACTCACTCCTTTTCAACTTACCTCTAAACACTATTCGCCCACTACAGATCCTACAGAACGCAGCTGCAAGAATCCTCACTGGATCCAAAAAGCACGACATCACTCCAATACTTATTTCACTACACTAGCCAGTGTACCACCAATAATAACTACCAATAAGATTCAGGATTGAATACAAAGTACTATCCATCCTTCATAAAATTATATATGAAAAACAAGAAAATTGGCTAAGCTCATCTATAAAACTACATACCCCAAATAGAAACCTCAGATCAGCAAACAATGGACTTCTAAAAACACCACCTACGCGTTCCAATCAACTCACCTCAACCCCAAAGAGAGCAATATCTCTAGGTAGCCCAAAACTCTGGAACTCCCTACCAACTGAACACAGAACTCAAGAAAACCTAAAAGCATTAAAAAATGATCTAAAAACATGGTTGTTCAACAAAGCATACCAACTCACCCAATGAACACCACAACAACTTCACCCTCCACTTCAACCTGAAGATTAAATGAATAAATGATCTTATCACAATTATGGACTATAACTAAGAAGTGAAACGTAAAACAGAAAAGTAAATAACTAGCATTTGATACCCCTATGTTTAACAACAGTTTGAATCTTTTTGAAACCCTGTTTATCCCCCTTAACATTGTAACCTTCATATTTGTTGTAAATCGTTATGATGAATTTATGATGATGAATCCGAATGACGGTATATAAAACTTGATAAATAAATAATAAATAAATAAATGTTTGTATTGTTTGTAGAGAGTATCCCTTTAATAAACTCTGTCTGGTCCTGATATACCAGCACTGGCAAGATCTCGTCTAGGCGTGCTTGCAGGATCTTTGCCAGGAGCTTAATATCTACATTAAGGAGAGAGACCGGTCGATAGGAAGAACATTCCAGGGGATCCATATTTGCCTTGCAGATCGAAACTAAGATCGCTTCGGTAAGGGAACCCACCCCGGATGCCAGGAGAACAGAGATAATTAAAAAGCTCATCTGGCCTAGGAACTAACTCTTCTGCAAAAGCCTTGTAGAATTCCAGAGGAAATCTATCTAGTCCTGGGCTTTTCCCCCCCATTAATGCCCCTCAGAGCCCTAGTTACTTCCAGGGTAGAAATACTCTTAGACCATCAGGTTTGCATCCTCCCCCAACACCCTGTATAGGTTCAGGGGTTCTTTACCCTTTTTATCGAAGATACTTGAGAGGTCTCTGTTCTTACACAGTTAACGGATCATCTAGAAAAATTTGATTTGACCCGTATCAATATGGTTTCAGACGTGCTATGTACACCAAACTTCTACTCTCTCTTGCTGACACCTAAGATGAGGAATAAATAATGGTCTGATTCTTGCTTGTTTCTCTCGACACCACTTTTGACACAATTGATCATGACATTCTTCTTTTTCGTCTGCAAGAATGCGGCATAATAGGAGGTACTTTGACTTATTTATTTATTTATTTTAGAGTTTTTCTATACCGGCATTCGAGATTAGAAATCACATCATGCTGGTTTACATATAACAAGGGGGTGTAAAACGCAGAAACGAAACATTAACAAGTTGCAAAGAGGTCATAAAGTTACATTACAACAAGGTTTATATAACTGGGGAGAGAATTAGAACAAGATAATTGAGAGTTAGAGCAAGATAATTGAGCAGTTAGGATTAACTATTTACATTATAATGTGAAGTCTCTTAAAAGATGTTGCTGTCATTCAATTGGTATCTGGGAAGGCTTGCTTAAATAGCCAAGTCTTACTTGGTTTCATTCATCTCTTACCAATCGTTCCCAACATATCAAATTCAAAAATGAAATATCCTCTGTTTCTCACATTAAAATTGGTTGTACCACAAGGATCTGCGCTTTCTTCTGTTTTGTTTAACATCTATTTAACTCCCATCTGTAAAGTTATTTCTAATTTGACTGATTGCTATAAAGTCTGCAGACGATATACAATTTGTGTTGCATGTACGATCCTCTTGGCAAGAAACCATTGAGCATCTAAACATTTGCTGTTCTACTATTAAAACTTGGCTCAACCACAATAAACTCTCTCTTAATATGTCCAAAACAGAGTTTCCTGCTATTTATAACCCATATTCCACTTTTGCTGAAAGTACAATCTCAATGGATATCTCATGTTTTCAGATCAAGAATCAAATCAAAAGTCCGGAAGTCTTGTTAGATAGCACATTATCTTTTTGTCCATATATCAAACAGTTTATTAGACAAGGATTCTTCAGACTACCTGTCCTTACTTGCCTAAAAAAACTTTTGCATGCTACAAAATTTCATACAGTACTGCCAGACTCTATTTTCTCAGTCACTGATTATTGTAATAGCCTTTATGAAGGCCTTCCTTGTTCAACACTTCATCCGTTACAACTGATTTTAAACTTCTCTGCTCGTTTAATTGCAGGTTTAAAATGATTTGATGATATTATTCCAGTTTTGATGGATTTACACTGGCTCTCTATTGGTGAAAGGATTAAATACAAAATTGGCATGACAATTTTTAAATTGATTAATGATCAGTCCTGCCCCTGATCCAACGCGATTTTGAAGATCTACCAACCATCTAGAAATGTATGATCTTCTCAGAGAGGCCTGTTAGACATTCCATCACCTAAATTGGCACAATTACATATTACCTGGGAATGTTCTTTCTCTGTTGCTGGCCTAGTCCTCTGGAATTCCTTCCTGATGGAACTTCGGCTGTGTGACTCGGTTATAACATTCAGAGGACTTTTAAAGACTTTTCCTTTGAGATTAGCCTATATGTAATTTTATATAGCTGTTTTACTGTATATTATTGTATATTATTTTAACATTGTAATTTTATGTTATACTGTCAAATTCTATGCATGTTTTACTGTACATTGCCTAACATATTTTAGGGTTAGGCGATCAACAAATGCTAATAAATGTAAATGTAAAATGTAAATTTGGATCTATAAGCAGGATACTAAATTGGAGACAACCCTTTATAGAAAGCCTATGAATCACAACAATTTGTTGCGCTTTGACAGTTTCCATCTATATAGGCTGCGTTCCATTCTCCTTATTGGCCAGTTCCTATATTTGTACTGCATTTTTGCTCTAGTAAAACAGAATTTATTATACAATGTCATGAAATGTGTCAGAGACTATTGCAACGTCGCTATCTGATGCGGGTGATTAAGCCAGCATTTAAACTGGCATTAAATGTTGAAAGACCGTGGTTGCTTTTAGATAGGATCAATATCACTGATACCTGATTGAATGTACAACCTAGTACTCTGACAAATCTCAAGCAATTCTTTCAAAATTACATCGACATTGGCAATATTGAGACTTCACACTGTGTTTCAGGAGCACTCTATGGTGGCTTTTACTAAAGGTAGAAGCCTGAGAGATATCCTGGTTAAAACTTTATTAGTACCAACAGACGAGAAGACGAATGGAAGATTGACTTGACATAAATCCTGTTGTGCATGCTCCATGTGTACCACTACAATTGCCCCTTACATCAAAAAAAGACTGAAGACCTGGCTTTTCCAACAAGCCTTCCTAGATTCTCAATGATACTTAGACAGGAGGACTTCCTAAATACTAGGTATCCCTAAATTATTGACACCTCACCAATTCCTACTATCAGGACTCCACAACTGCACAATCAATTTTTGAGTCCATAAGTTCACTATATTATTCTTATTGTATCTATATGGTAGATTTGACAGGTCATCACCACTACGTTAAATAGTTAAATTGTATGTACATATTATATTATATTTATTATTACTATGTTAAATTGACTCCGGTTTATTGTTCCTTATGTTCTACAGTTAAATGTAAAGCCCCCTTCCGCTGTTGGGCAGTTCATCATTTATGTAAACCGGAGTGATTTGTAATTCCCACAAGAACTTCGGTATATAAAAATTAAAAATAAATAAATAACTAACTAACTAACATCTTGGCAAGACCCCAAATCTGCATGTTATTTTGTGCTTCATGGAGATACTGACTGCACTTCAAAAATTGTAGTTTATGCAGTTCAGTGTCCCTGTGGTCTGCTTTATATTGGATGCACTACAAGAATGATTAAAACATACCTGAGCAAACATAGAAGTTTATATCTGCTAAGAAACTACAAGCTCCTATGGTTCCTCATTGTGAAGATTTTTCTCATGATTTTTTGGGTTTGAAATAGTGGGTAACAGAACAAATTCATCCCTCGATACATCAATGTGACTCTTCGATGAGACTTAATTTTAGAGAACAATTCTGGATTTTTACATTGAACTCTATTATACCAGATGGCTTGAATATGTAGGTAGAGTGGTATTCACTTATTTAGTGCCATTTTCACAGTGATTGATGTCACTTTCTTCCATTTTTTTGACTGGAATATTTATTTCAATATAGCAGACTGGATATAGATGATGTCATGCCTGAAATAACCAGTGATTGGGACTTCATGTAGGTTTGATTTAGCTATAGTGAATGACAACTTCCAGGGTCGGCATTGACTTGATCGATCATATGTAAAAGTTGAAAAGGGGATGATGGTATGTGCAACCTTACTTGATGAGCTATTTGTTAGTGTTGTATTTTAAAAGATTCTTGATGTGACCTTTACTTTTTGTACCTGAAGCCATTTTTTTCCCCTCATTTTTTGATTGGCACATTCATTTTAATATATCTGGATACAGATGATATCATCGCTGATATAAATAATGATTGGATCTTCATTTTAGTTAGAGCTATATATAGTGGATGACAACTTCCAGAGTTGGTTTTGACCCAGTGGAATGGATAAAGGAGTGGATGATGGGGTGCAGCATTTACTCGCTGTGCTACACATGAGTGTTCTATTGTAAAGGATTCTTATGTGACCTTTATCTCTTTTAGCTATAGTACTTCAACATATTAATCCCCTGATGCAGAATCTTGGAAACTCGAAACGTTGTCAGGACTCTTGGGATTACCATTTGGATGGCAGCGACTAAAAGTTAAGTTGCTTTTCATTTCATTTCATTTATTAAAATTATTAATCGCCTAACACTTAACAAGGCCTAGGCGATATACAAGGGTACATACATAATAAAACAAAATAAAATACAAAAAAACAGATTTCAGCTTCACAGAAACCAAGCCGCAAAATACCAAATATTAATGGTACATTTACTATTTTAGACATAAGAACATATTCCAAAAATTGAATATTCAAATAATAAAACGTCATATATCTTTTAATGAGCAGATTAAGAACATTCATGCAGCCTCATTTATCATTGAACGCACGATGAAGCAGATATTCCTTAAATGCCGTTTTAAATTTTTTAACATCTTCTAAAGATCTGAGGTCAAAAGGAAGAAGGTTCCATTGAATGGGTGCGGCAATGGAGAAAGCAGTCTCCCTAGTACAGGATGAACGGGCATGGCGAATTGAGGGAATCTCTAGCAAATTAAATTGTGAAGATCTCAAACATCTAACTGGATTATAAATCCGTAACAGTACATTAAACCAAAAGGTAGAATCTGATGCACGAAGCTTGTACACTAACATGCCTATTTTGAACACTATACGTTCCTTCACTGGTAACCAGTTAAGTCTACATAGGGTCGGCGAGATCTTTTCAAAGCGCTTTGTGTGAGAAACCAGCCTGGCAGCTGAGTTAGCAAAAGTTGTACTGATTGAATTAAACACTTTGGTAAACCAATATATAACCCATTACAGTAGTCAATGTGCGGAAAAATAATGGCACGAACAGCTATCAATTTTTATGTGCATTTAAAAATATAAAAAAGTCTTGAACATTGAGGACTGATTATAATTTGTAAAGCAATGAAGGTCTTTTTGACCAGGAGTGCCTTAGTATGATGATCCATTTTTAATTCTGGTTATGGTCACTTTTAATATCATTGATTTGTTTGTTCTCAATGGGCAATCCAAAACAGCTCAATTCTGCAAGTGACCTACTTACCCGGCGTAGCCAACACTATGGTGGACAAACTCAGCAGCATATTCCACCACCATGAATAGTCACTGATTCAGTCCACGGCTGATCACTTTTTCCAGCTGTGGGAATGCCCATGGATAGACCTATTTGCAACAGAACAAAACAGAAAACTTAATAGTTTCTATTCCATTCTATCCAGCAAGCTACGAGAAGATCCAGATGAATTTCTGGTTCCTTGGAGCACAGGCCTCATGTATGCTTTTCCTCCAATACCATTCATACAGCAGATTCAGAAAAACGCGCGGGAGAGCGGGCAAGCGCCCGCTCTCCTGGCGCGCACACAGGCCACTCTCCTGGGCGCGCGATTCAGGAGGGTGGCCTATGCAAATTAGGGCCCGCGGTAAAAGGAGGCGCTAGGGACACTAGCGCGTCCCTAACGCCTCCTTTTTGACAGGAGCGGCGGCTGTCAGCGGGTTTGACAGCCGACGCTCAATTTTGCCGGCGTCTGTTTTCAAACCCGCTGACAGCCACGGGTTCGGAAAATGAACGCCAGCATAATTAAGCGTCCGTCTTCTGACACGCGGGCCGCAGGCCGATTTTTAATTTTTTACTTTTTTTTAACTTTTGGGCCTCTGACTTAATATCGCCATGATATTAAGTCGGAGGGTGCACAGAAAAGCAGTTTTTACTGCTTTTCTGTGCACTTCCCTGGCAGAAATTAACTTCCCTGGCGCCAGCTACACATTCTACTTTCTGTATCGCGCGGGAATAACTAATAGGGCCATCAACATGCATTTGCATGTTGCGGGCGCTATTAGTTTCGGGGGGGTGAATAAGGGGTGAAGCTAGCTTGTTGAAAACGCGTGTACAAATGCGGGTTAACAGTGCACACCGGAGCGCACTGTACTGTATAGGCCTGTTAGTGAGTAGGGTTCAGAAATTCATATAGGACGGTGCCAAAATGATCTTAATCACGCCAGTGTGGCCCAGACAACTGGGCTATTCCTATCTGGAACAGTTCTCCATTAAACCTTCAATGAGACTGGGAGACAATTCTGCTTTACTAACTCAAGAGCACAGCAGGTTATTGCACCTGAAGCTCCCAATGCTCAACCTGACAGCATAGATGTTGAGTGCTCAGTTTTGGCTCAGTAGCTAATGCGGGACACCAATTCAAAATATCCTTCTCTTGGCAAGGGTTCAGAAATTTATACAGGACCGTTCCAAAATGATTTTTAATCAATCCAGTGTGGCCCAGACAACTGGGCTTATTCCTATGTGGTACAGTTCTCCATTAAACCTCCCATGAGACTGGGAGACAATTCTGCTTTACTAACTCAAGAACACAGCAAGTTATTGCACCTGAAGCTACCAACGCTCAACCTGATAGTAAGGATGTTGAGTGCTCAGTTTTGGCTCAGTAGTTACTGTGGGACATCAATTCAAAATATCCTTCTCTTGACAAGGAAACTGTTCACAAGATGCATTTACTCTTTCAAGTGTAAGCACTATTCACATTGGTGTGCTTACCTCAACTTAAATCCTTGTAATTATGAACCTTGCTACTAACTGTCTTATCTACATCACATTTTCCAGTCTGGTTTGACAACTATATCACTGCAGATGCATCTCAGTGCCATTGCAGTTTATTGTTCAAAGGGCATCTTCTCTCAGCGTGAGGCTCAGTAGATGTTGACAAGGACAGAACTGCTACATTCTGCTCCTTCATTGGGGAAACCGTTTCTCTTAGTTCCTCTCCAAAAAGGTTGTCACCAAGGCAAGGGAGGTCCACTAATTTTTTGTGGGCATCTTCTCTAATGCCACTGGCCCTGAGCTTGCCATCTGACTTGTTCCTATAGAGGCTGCAAATGTATTTGCAGTTGTGTCAACTGACTTATAGACGGAACACAGAAAATGTTTGATGGCTTCTTCTAGATCATATAAAGGAGTAGGGGTTGTTTGTTCCCTTCTGTCTGACTGAATGAATGGTTTGAGGTTCTGTACACATTCATGAATGTATTGTACCATATAAAATTGGTGTTGAGCAATTCTGGCCCTCAGGATGGTGCCTTGAAAAACTTTTTTTCTGTCTTCATCTAAAATCCGGTGGTCTTTCCTCAGGTATGTGCTGGAATGAAGGGAGGTTTTCATTGCAGATTCCACTACAGCCAAATTATGTGATAGCTGTTTGACCCTATAACCCGGTGATTTTTTTATTTGGCATTTTAGATCCAATTTTCAGGTCACTGTGGACTCCAACTAAGAAGTCTCCCACATTTTCATAAGCACCATATCAATGCTGACATGAGCTGGTAATGCTGGTATGTCTAGTATTTTCAGTAAACCCATGACTTCTGTTCTGGAGTCTTGGTCCTTCTGTACCTCAACCTTAAGCGCTGCTCCCATATTCTCCACAAACCTTGTATGCGAGGTCCTCTGGTGGAGAAATGTGGTCAAGCAGGCCTGGGAGTGGGTCTGAAGAGATATTTGTCAAGGTGCCTGGGGACTCCCTGAGGAGTGATGACTGGATCAGGAGGAATATGGCTATCCAAGACCTGAGGGTCCTAGTGGCAGAAAAGTCACTCACTAAAAGCTGATCTTCTAAAGAGATAAGAGTTTTTCCTGACATAACAAGAGCAATGCAGCAGAAAAGGAAATTGTTTCTTCAGATGAGAAAGGAAGTGATTTCTAGAGAAGCAAAATATTTCTTAAGGTTTCCATGCCGCTGTATAATTGTTTATCAAGGGAATAGATATGTATTTAACGAAGTTGAGTAGTTGAGGCAATATTTGAACTCTCATTCCTAAGTATTCTCAGGAGTAGTTGGTTAATAGAAAGAATGGAGCATGTGCTATGCTTACTTTATAAGTAGTGAATTTCCTGGAAATATTCTGCTTAAAAATATCTTGCCCTCTCCATATTGCCTATAATGTTTTGTTTAGATTTGTTACAGATTGTTTTTCTTTCTTTAAGAATGTATTGATGTTCCTATTGAAATTTGCTTTTCCTTCTGTAGCAAAAGAGTCTAAATGTATAATTTGAAAATCTAATAAAAATTAAATTAAAAAAAAAAAAAGCTGATCTTCTGTGATCCAATGAGGAAAAGTTAGGGAATGTGGAGCACCCATCAATTTTTGTGGAGAGGTTGGGAAGATCGGATAGGGGCTGGTGGGAACAATGTCAGTTCCTTGTGAGGAAGTAAGGAGGAGAAAAGAATTGCATTCGACTGTATCTGTTAATATTTCATGGATTCCTGGGATCTTTGACCCTGGTAAGCAGGGGAGCATTCTTCTTCCTAAACTAAAATGAGTTCACATTCCAGTGTCAGTGGTTGGCATGGCAACAATGGTAGGATGGAACAGATAGGTTCTGGAGCCTGAAGGCACAGACCTTTGGGATAGTAGCTATGAAATTGGAAGAGCCCTTGTGATAACCCTGTTTCCCCGAAAATAAGACAGTGTCTTATATTAATTTTTGCTACCAAAGATGCACTAGGCCTTATTTTCAGGGGATGTCTTCTTTTTCCATGAAGAAGAATTCACATATATTGTTGAACAAAAAAATGAACATTTATTATATTCTGAATAGTTGTCTGGTTATGCTGGTTTGTGATGACAACTAACTGTGAATCCTGCAGGGTAAAAAAACCACAGCTGCATGCTCTGGTGTTCTGTGCGATGGGCATGCTCCCCAAATAAAAACTTGCTAGGTCTTACTTTCGGGGAGGTCTTATATTTAGCAATTCAGCAAAACCTCTACTAGGTCTTATTTTCAGGGGATTGTCTTATTTTCGGGGAAACAGGGTAGGAATGCAGGAGATGTATCCAGGGTTCCACCAATGTAGAGGCAGAAACTGCATATTTCCGGGTTTGCAACGTTGCCTGTAAAAATCTAACACAGTAACATAGTATTGCCAGCAGAAAGAGACCAAATGGTGCAATCTTTCCATGGCAGCAACTGCCACTCAATGCAGGTTACCCCCAAGGATCCACCAAGGTCAGTAACTCTCACTCTGTGCAGGTTACCCCCATGAGTCTATTAACGGTAGTCCCTGCCGGTCCATGCAAGTAACCCCCATGCCTTAGGTTAAGGATAGTAATACTTACAAGCAAAACCAAGCAACTTTCAAACACGCAACAAAATTATTGCCATATTTTTATATGGTGAGCAGCCTTCCTGATAAGTCTTTGCTTTTGCACTTGGCCATAGAAGCTTTATTCCTAATGTCAGCGTTATCAGTAGCCCAGACTGTAAAAGTCAGGGCCCAGTGTTGGCTATCTTCAGAATTCAACACCCTTTTTTCCCTGCCCGTTGTCAAAGCAGAGAGCAATGTTGCAGTTGTGTCAAAATCATCAAGGCTAATTGGTTAAGGGTGGTAATCCCCATGCCTTCTGGTTAAGGGTACTAACTGGTGCTCTGTGCAGGTTACCTCCAAGCAATCTTTTCTTCATTATTATCCTCAAGCCTTTAGGTATCCACAGTGACTATTGCATGGCCTTTTGAATTCATTTACAGTTTTCAAACCTCACCACATCTTTCCGGAAGGGCATTCCAGGCATCCACCACCCTGTTCTTGAAAAATATTTCCATATGTT
The DNA here is from genome assembly GCF_901001135.1 of Rhinatrema bivittatum. Taxonomy (NCBI): domain Eukaryota; kingdom Metazoa; phylum Chordata; class Amphibia; order Gymnophiona; family Rhinatrematidae; genus Rhinatrema; species Rhinatrema bivittatum. Next base: position 84,913 of record NW_021820889.1, on the reverse strand, counting down.
GGTTCTGAGTTTCCCCCCCTGGATTTTCATTTCGGGACCCCTAGTTCTAATGTTTTCTTTCCAACAAAAAAGGTTTAAGTTTGTGCATCATTAAATTCTTTCAGTAATCTGAAGATCTGTTTCAAATCGCACCCCCCCCCCCCGCACCTTCTCTCTCCAAGGCGTATATATTCAGAACAGGGAGACTACAGGAAGAAGTCTGGCTCATTGTCTGAGGTAGTTGGGATGCTTGTTGTGGTAGCTTTGGAATTCATTGCCAGAGGATATGGTAAAAGCTATTAGTATAGCTGTATTTAAAAAAGGTCTGGACAAGTTCCTGGAGGAAAGTCTATAAACCATTATTAAGGTGGAGTTGCAGAAATCCACTGTTTATCTCTGGGATAAGCAACATGGAATCCAGCTATCCCTTTGGATCCTGCAGATGCTTGTAACCTGGATATAGCCACTATTGGAAACAGGATATTGGGCTTCATGACCTTTGGTCTGACCCACTACAGCAAATCTTATATTCTTATCTGAGCTAGAAATAGTACCCTTTTTCTGAGACTTGTGCATTGACGCAGTATGCGTCGATATTGACTGCTTGTGCATCGAAGATTTCTCTTTGGAGCCCTCCAGAGCACAGTGCATCAAGCTTTCCGATGCTTTGTGCATCGAGCACAGCAAGGGCTCTTATGTCAATTGTATTGATGCTCCATGCATTGAGCGTTCACTCATTCCGTGCACCACGTGTCCCAGGGTTGCCGTGCATCGAGCACTGCATCGACTAAAGTGTCGTACCAGGCTTAGAATACTTCGACGCATTGAGCATTGATCACTCTAATGCACCCTGCTTCGACCACTTTGATGCTGCTTCAGGGCAGACCGTGTTTTCGACTATGTCATTTTCTTTTCGAAGGCACCGGTGCAGAATGCATCAACAAATCAAGGTACTTGACCTTCGAAGGCCATTTGACCGACTCGGCCAACTTGTGCCAGGGTGGGTGTTGGCGCCTCTCAGGTTGTCCAGTCTGGATCTTGACAGTGCAAGGAACTGGTACTGGACTTACTCTTACTGCTCCAAGAGGGAGAAGGAAGAATGTTGACTTTTGGAAGTCGGCATTTTGTGGCAACTCATGCTTGAGGGTCTCCATCTTAGCTGCTCTAGATCGCTGGCCCCTAGAAGACCGTTTTCCACATGCTTGGCAATTGGGGCTGGTCATGATCTGGACCTAGGCAGTGGTAACACCAGTCATGACTGTCAGTAAAGGACATTATTTGTACGCATGCACAAGCTTTAAAGCCAATTTTTTGGTCTTTTTAGAAGCCATGAGGAAAAAGTTTGAAAAGTCTTTCCTTCTCAGGATTCTTTTTTTTTTTTTTTTTTTAAAGAAAATCAATAGCACTGAAAAGTGCTGTTTGTGAGTTGCGCCAAGTGAGAAATATGACTAAGGTGAAAAATCTTCAGATAGACAAGATAACCATCCAAGCAAAACACAAGACAAAAAACAAACTGAGGAGACTCTGGGCAACTTCTGTATGAGCTCAAAGCTCTACTAGCTTGGAGAGATAGCTCCGTTCGATGTCACCGGATGACATCAGACATAGATCATAGCTAATTTAGCCCTGCTTATCAACAGAGATAGGTCAGTGACTGCGCAAGCACTCCTAAGGAGTGCTAAAAGGCTTTCCTCATGTTAGTTTTTCTGCTCTTATAACACCACTTTTAGTGTCACTCATCATTTCAGTACTCTACTCACATCCTTCTACACTACCAGTATGTCCCTATCTAAATAAAGGAGGAATTCTTGAAGTCCAGGATCCTCATCTTTGCATGTCCCCTCTGCTTGCTTATATTATATTGGTTAGAACAGCGGGCTATGAACCAGAAAAACCAGAGTTTAAATCCCACTACTGCTCCTTGTGACCTTGAGCAAGTTGCTTTACCCTCCATTACCTCAGGTACAAACTTATTAAGAGATTCATCAAGTTGCAATACGGATCTAATGCACGTTAAATAGCGTATATCATGTGAAATATGCAATATTTTGTATGGCCCTGCCCAGTCACTCCCCCTATTACAATGAGCTGCTTTGCATGCATGAATTTTGCAAATCCATGCAAAAACAGCTCATTACTAGGCAGTTCCTATAATAACAATTTATTGAGGCCGACTGAGAAAGTAGTCAACCATGTAAATTAACACCATCTCCATGAGTTTTGTTAAATGTAACGTAGAAGCCCCAGGACCCTAACGCAGGTCCTGAGGCTCTCGCTTTAGATTTAAAGGGTCATGCAAAAATAAAAATTGCACTGCAAAAAAGATAACAGTTGAGCGGGAGTCAAGGCTGATCTCTGGCTCAACCCGAGGCTGTCACTCGAGGCACCCCCGACATCCACAAGTGTCAAAAAAAGAAATAAGTTCACAAGCAGAGAATGACCACCCCACCCTCGAACCCTGTAATCAATAAAGAGTCCCCTCTGCCCTTTTCCAGAGATATAAAGGCTGAAACTGCCCCTAACCCCAATAGTACTCCCAATCATTGGGATATAGTACCCCTCCCCATTTCCCAATGTATTAAAAATATATTGGTAGTTTGTGGGAGGCCCCCCTTTCACACCTCCAAAAAGCTACTGTGGATCTCAGGATGGGGCCTGCGGTGCCTCCAAGCTACAGTCCAGTTTGATGCAATTTTTCAAAATGGCGCCAACCTGACCTTGCTCCAGTCACATGACTGGGGCAAGGTCCAGTGATCGGACCTTGGCCACATGGAAAGAGGGTTGGGAGGTACTCTTTATTGAGGACAGGGTTGGGGGGCTGCTCTTTATTGATTATAGAGTTAGGTGTGGGGGTCCATCGCCATACGTGAAAAATTATTATTTTTCTTTTTACATTTGTGGGTGTTGGGGCCACCTCAAGTGGCGGCCCCAGGTTGGGTCGGGGTCAGAATCGAGCCCCATCGTATCTTTTTTGCCAGGAAATCTTTCAGCGGTCCCTTGAGCTAGGGGCCACCATCATGCCTAAAGGGCCATTAGCAGTGTTGTTTTGACTTGCAATGTTTTGCTGTAACATAAGATACCACCCCTTGAGATAGTGGGAACCCTCACACAAGAAAACATCGCAGCTTGATGTAATCCCTCTGGGGATAGGGAAATACCTACATTACCTGAATGAAACCTGCTCTGAAATGCCGAAAAGCAGAATATAAATAAATATTGTAAGTTCCCCCTAAGCTCTTATTGTTTTAATGTAAGCCGCCCGCGAGGCGACAGTTTTATTTCCTTGTAAAACCGGTTGATATGTATATTATACAGGAACATCGGTATAGAAAAATAATGAATAAATAAATATTAAACTGCATTGACTAGCAGTCACTGGATCCCAGCTGCAAACAACATTAGCTATTAGAAACTGTGCTTGCCAACATCACAAAGTTACTCTGACAGTTACAGGCAAACCAAAAACAACCCTTGAACAGTCAAGGAAAGTGAATATGTTGACATTTTATAAAGCCTAATACCATTTACATATAAAATAAATAGAAAAGATGATTTTCTCTTACTATTCATGGTTTCATCAGTCTTGATCATTAGAAATATATCTCACGCATAATCAATAATAATACTTCTACCTAATAAGCAATCACTTCTCTGTTTGTAAATATATAAATATCTGTGTATATTTACTCATGGACTATGTTGTTAAATATACAGAGAACAATTATGAGTGAGTGCAGGGAGATCACAGGCTGTGGGTGCTTTGGGAAACTCGCTGTGGAGCATCTTGCCTGTCCCACCATGCATGAGTATTTTTCTCTAGTCCGGGGGAGAGGGGGCACAGTTTTCAAAGGGATCTTCCCTGCGAGTAAAACAAGGGCTTAGCAGAAAGAATCTCTTGAAAATTGCACCCAGGATATTTGTAAAATTTACCTTTTTCAACTTTTTGGTCTTGATGTCCACCTCTTGGCTGGAGAGAACTATAGGTCTCCTTTAGTTCCAGTGTCTCCTCATCTCGACTTCCATCTGCTGCTGCATCTCTCGCTCCCGGCGTTTCTAAGGAATGCATCAGAAAGGATTCACAATAGTGTCAGAAAATCTTACAGGGCTAGATGCAAGTGTTTTTTGCTCACTAACAATCTCAAAGTCGCTAACAAACTTTACACAATAGAGAAGTACCCTTGTAGTTAGAGCAGGCTGGGAGCCAGGAAAAACAGAGATCAAATTTTGCTTCAACCACTAATGCTCTTGAGTACCTTGCATACTCCTTGTCACGTCACCCTCCATTGACTCAGATACAAACTCAGAGGTCCATATTGAGTAAGCCAGACAGCAAAACTATTATCTGGATACATTTACCTGGATATTCAGCAGAACATATCTGGATAAGTGTTCTGCACAACTTAAGGACAAGTATTTTTCCAACCAAACTTACCTAGCTAATGTTATCTGATATCTGGGAACATTCCTCTTGTAGCCATGTAAATTTGTACAGGTAATGAGTTGTCCAATTAAAATTTAGCCAGGGAGTGGAAGGAAATATTCAAATCAGGGTACCTGTACAAATCCTTTGAATATTGACCTTTTACAGATTGTAAGTCCACTGGGGCAGGGACCCACTAACTGCATCTGAATTTGTAACTCTCCTTGAGCTTAAATTTGGAAAGCCAAATAATTAGATCTAAAATTCAAAATCTAATCAGTAATATAAAGATTCAACAATGTTTAGGGTATCCAGTTTGGATTTTATATGTTATGTATCCGTTTCACTGAAGCAGTATCTCAATGTAAGGTCCATATTCAAAGGAGTTTGTTTGGCTAAGGTCAGATTTAGCCCGACAAACCCCAAAGTTTTGAATTTCCTGTCCCTCTAAATGAGTATGGCTTAGCTGGATAAAAATAGGTGGCACAGAGCATTCTGGGATGGGACTTAAACTTAGCCAGATAGTACTGGATATCAGCATCACCCAGTTAAGTGTAGCCAAGTCATTCTGGGTGTGGTGGAGAGCAGGTCTACAGTGATCCAGGTGGGCACACTCGCTATATACCTCACATAGCTGCTAAGTATATTTAGAAAAAGAGAAAAGAAGCCTGCACTCCAGTCATGGCCTCATAATCTCCCCCTCCCTAAAATTATATATAACAAATTGTCATGGGCCCTTGTTGCCCAATCCTGCACACCTCACCCCAAGTTATAAAACAAAAGTTGGTCCCACCCATCCCTCGGAAAGTTTCGAAATAAATAAAAAAAATCTGCATCACCTCCAAAAACCTTTAGCAGAAGATATATCCCACTAAATATTCGGCTAAATTTGCATAACTTTTCCAATCGCCGACATACTGAATATGGACTTCCTAACACCTAAAAATAATAGTAAACTGAAGCTTGTTCACCACAACTTTTTAAAATCTGTTTAATGAAATAGTATTAATCCAGGAACATTAGGTATAATATCGCAACATCTGGAAACAAATTCAACCTTTTTACTTTTAGTTAGGTATATTATTACTTACAGGCCCATACAGTATAGTGCGCTTCCCCGTGGAGCGCACTATACTGTATGGGCCTGTGGAGCGCACTGTATAGGCCTGTGGAGCGCACTGTTAACCCACGTTTGGAATTGCGTTTTCGACGCACTAGCTTTACCCCTGATTCAGTAAGGGGTAATAGTGCGTCGAAAACGTGCGGCCAACCCCTCCAAAACTAATAGAGCCTGCAGCATGCAAATGCAATGTTGATGGCCCTATTAGTTATTCCCGCGCGATTCAGTAAGTAAAATGTGCAGCCAAGCCGCAAATTTTACTTTCAGAAATTAGCGCCTACCCAAAGGTCAGCGTTAATTTCTGCCGGCACCAGGAAAGTGCACAGAAAAGCAGTAAAAACTGCTTTTCTGTGCACCTTCCGACTTAATATCATGGTGATATTAAGTCGGAAGTCCCAAAAGTAAAAAATAATTGAAAATTAAAAAAAAATTTTTAAATGAGCCCGCGGCTTGAAAACTGGACGCTCAATTTTGCCAGCGTCCGGTTTCCGTACCCGTGGCTGTCAGCGGGCTCGAGAACTGACACCGGCAAAATTGAGCGTCGGCTGTCAAACCCGCTGACAGCCCCCGCTCCTGTCAAAAAGGAGGCGCTAGGGACGCACTAGTGTCCCTAGTGCCTCTTTTTACCACGGGCCCTCATTTGAATACTGAATCGCTCGCCCACTCTCCCGCGACTTTTACTGTATCGGCCTGATAGTTGGTTTCTACTGATAGAAGAGCAGGAATACATCTGATTGCTTAACAGCACCATCTATGTGGTAATGCAGGGGAAAACAAAAAAGCACTGCACCTGTAGCCAAATCTGCAACAATGACATAATTCATTCCTGCCCTCAAACATAAACATATGATTCGATACTCAATCAGGAAACCGACAAAGAGAGCCATGCAGTACTCCTGCAGGAGGTCTGAGAGGAGCCAAGCGCTGCTGCTGCTGCTGTCTCAGCTCTGAAAAAAGCCACCGTGGCCTGAGCTGCTCCTATCTGCCAGGAATGAAGGGAAGGGAAGGGACTGAAAAGGCTAGTAGGAGTAGAAGAGAAAAGGGAGTGAAGGAAAAGCCAAACAAAAAAGAAATAGAAAAAAAAGCAAAAACAAATACCAAGATTGAGAGCAAGAAAAGAAAGAGAGGCCAAAAGTGAAACAAAACAGCAAAAATAATTGTGCTCCACTCAGAAGTAAAAGAGCCTATATATTCTGGAGTGTGCACATTCATAGGCCGCAGATACAGATACTGAAAATGAAGCAAGGAGAGAAATGCTGCTTTTTCCACAGAGGGATCTGACAGGGATGTTTTTATTCAATTCCATACTAGTATTTTGCAGTTCAGAAAGACAGCAAAGATGGGGACTTATTTATTTATGTGGTTACAGCAGCAGTCTATGAACCAGGAAACCAGGGTTCAAATCCTGACACTCTTTGTGATCTTGGGAAAGTCACTTTACTCTCTGTTGCCGCAGGTGCAAAATAAAAATTTCCCTCTAAAGAGCAAAACAGTTTATAATTCACCTATACCCACTATAGAATGAAGAAGCAGCCTGGTGGAGAGAGTAGCAGGTTGCAAACCAGGGAAGCCAGGGTTCAAAGACTATGAGCCCTTTGGGGGCAGGGAAATATCGACAGTAACTTAATGAAATCTGAAAGGCAAAATATAATCCAAATAGATGAGATAAACATTTGCACAAATATAAAAGAGATGGGGGTTCTTTATTTCATATGCGATAGCAGACAACATTTTTGGAATGAGGAGGTGATTACCATTAATAGGCTACCTAGGAAAAACCATTGCCTCTCTCTCCAATAATATATATTTTGAGCTGTGTAAAATATTTGTTAGAGGGTTATCACATTACATTTTTGAGATTAATCATAAGTATGGCAAGAATAAGGATTGTGCTGAAATGGAATACATCACACATGCATGGGATACTTCCTATGAAGAAAGCAGTTTATAATTCAAGGAACCGAGTACAAATTTGGAAAGATATCATAATACTGGCTAACATTTTCTAATTTGAATATATAAATTGAAATGTAACATCTTAACAAACAATAAGATTGAGTCTACTGTATTATGGGAAGAGTTTTCTGAAATTTCACATTCGGGGATTTCTAACATCATCCATTCTTTACGTTCAACTATCTGTGTCCTAGATCCTTGTTCAACTACTTTGTTGAAGTGCTGTTATGAGGAGATTTGTGACCCTGTCAACCTCTTCTTTTGGCAAGCTACCTAGCAGTTTAAAAAGAAGCTCAGTATGCCCGTTCTTTAAAAAACTTCACTGGATGCCAAGTAACTTTCAAGCTACCATCCTTTGTCCTTACTTCCCTCTATAACAAAGATCATTGACACAGTTACCCTGCAAACGCTGTCCCAATTTTTGGGCAAACATTCTATTCTTCAGCAGCATCAATTTGGATTTCATAGATACCATAATACAGAGACACTTCTCATCTCCAGTTTAGATACAATCCACCATAGTTTTGATTCCGGTGCATAATATATGCTAGTTCTTCTTGACATCATGGCAGCATTTGTAAAAAAAGGAAAATTAGTTTCTTACCTGATAATTTTCGTTCCTGTAGTACCAAGGATCAGTCCAGACTGCTGGGTTATGCCTCCCCTCCAGCAGATGGAGTCAGAGAAAAGCTGAAAAGACAAATAAGTGATCCGACCGCCGAAAATCATTAGTAACCTCCAAGTACCGCAAGAGTATCCTTCGAACATCCAGATGCCCCAACTCCTTACCTCGAGGCGAACGAAGCTCCTCCTCAGAAAAGGAAGGCAACTCCACCGTATGATTCACATGAAAAGACGATACCACCTTAGGCAAAAAAGAAGGTACAGTGCGCAGGGAAATACCAGCCTCCGTTATTCGCAAAACGGTTCCCTGCATGACAGAGCTTGAAGTTCCGAAATACGACGCGCGGACGAAATTGCTACCAAAAACACCGTCTTAAGAGTTAAATCCTTCAAAGTAGCGGACCGAATAGGCTCGAAAGGGGCCGCACCCAAACCTTTGAGAACCAAATTCAAACTCCAGGATGGACACGGAGCCCTCACAGGGGGACGCAGATTCTTAACCCCCCGTAAAAACCGAGCCACATCCAGATGGCATGCCAGAGAACAACCGTCAACCTTACCACGCAGACAACCAAGGGCCGCCACGTAAACCCGCAGAGAGTTATAAGCCAAGCCTTTCTTCAGACCTTCCTGCAGAAAGGTAAGGATGTGACCTAAAGAGGCTCTGCGAGGAGAAAGCCGTAGCTCCCTGCACCAAACGTCAAAAACCTTCCAAACCCTAGCGTAAGTCCGGGTAGTCGAAGATCTACGCGCCCTAAGAAGGGTAGATATCACTGCCTCTGGATACCCCTTCTTTCGTAGCTGTCTCCGCTCATAAGCCAAGCCGCCAGACAGAATCGATCCGCCCTCTCGAAAAATACCGGGCCCTGTCGAAGCAGATTCGGTAGATGACCGAGACGCAGAGGCCCGTCTATTGCCAGATTGACGAGATCCGCGAACCACGGGCGCCTTGGCCACTCTGGAGCCACTAGAATCACCCGACCTTGGTGATGCTCTATGCGCCTCAATATTCTTCCGACCAGGGGCCACGGAGGAAACACATACAGCAAAATGCGAGGAGGCCACGGAAGCGCCAGCGCATCCACTCCTTCCGAACCATGCTCCCTTCGACGACTGAAGAAACGTTCCGCCTTGGCGTTGAGCCGGGTGGCCATCAGGTCCACGCACGGTACTCTCCATCGCCAAATGATGAGACACATCGCTTCCGTCGACAACTCCCACTCCCCTGGATCCAGAAGTTGTCGACTGAGAAAATCCGCCTGCACATTGGACGTGCCGGCTATGTGGGTGGCCGTGAGACGCGATAAGTGGTGTTCCGCCCAAGCCATCAACAACTCCGCTTCGGACGCCACCTGGCGAGTTCTGGTGCCGCCTTGTCTGTTTATGTAAGCCACCGTGGTGGCGTTGTCCGATAGAATTCGCACCGCGCGATGCTCCACCAACGGAAGTAGTTGACGTAAGGCCAGACGCACGGCCCTGGTCTCCAGACGATTGATGGACCACCTGGCCAGATGAGAGGACCACTTGCCTTGAACCGCCCGGGACTGACATACAGCTCCCCAACCGGACAGGCTGGTATCCGTCGTCACGACTATCCAAAGAGGGGGCTCCAAATCCACCCCCTGCAAAAGATGGTCTTGGTCCAACCACCAATGGAGACTTGACCGAGCAGGCTCCAGCAATGGAAGCGACATCCCGTAGTCCTCGGACAAGGGATTCCAACGAGATAGAAGAGCTCTCTGTAAGGGCCGCATATGTGCAAAGGCCCAAGGCACCATGTCTATAGTAGAAGCCATATGTCCATTGACTTGTAAATAATCCCAAGCCGTGGGCAGGGGCAATTCCATCAAGTTGCGCACATGAGCCATGAGATTGAGCATCCTCTGATGCGGCAGGAAAACCTTGCCCACCGAGGTATCAAATCGAGCTCCCAGGAACTCCAATTGCTGAGTCGGCTCCAGGTGACTCTTTGCAAAGTTGACTATCCAACCGAAGTTCTGAAATTGATCCACCACTACCCACACCGCCTGCCTGCAAGAATCCTCCGACTTCGCTCTGATGAGCCAATCGTCCAGGTAGGGATGGACCAATATCCCGTGGCAGCATAGGAATGCGGCCACCACCACCAGAACCTTGGTGAACACCCTGGGGGCCGTTGCCAACCCGAAGGGAAGGGCGCAGAACTGAAAATGATCCCCCAGCACAGAGAACCTCAGGAACCGCTGATGGCGTGCTTGGATTCCGATATGGAGATATGCCTCCGTCAGGTCCAAAGAAGCCAAATATTCTCCCTTGTGGACGGCCGCAATAACAGACCTGAGCGTTTCCATGCGAAACTTCGGCACGTGCAACGCTTTGTTGACCTGCTTCAAATCCAGGATCGACCTGAAAGCGCCGTCTTTCTTTGGAACCACAAAGTAAATGGAGTACAGACCCATCCGGCGTTCCGCCGGTGGTACCGGGATCACAGCTCCCAGAGCTCAAAGCCGATCCAACGTCTGAGCGATAACTACCTGCTTCTCTGGAGGCCCACAAGGGGACACCAGAAACATATCTCGGAGCGGACAAGCAAAATACAACGCGTAGCCGTTACCTATAAAGTCTAACACACATTGGTCCGAAGTAATCCGGACCCACTCCTCCCGAAAAAGGGACAACCGACCCCCGATGCGCGGGAGGGAGGAATGGGCCCGCGCGCCTTCATTGGGAAACCTTGTTGGGGGGTAAAACTTTGAGGAGCCCGACCTCTGAGGCCGCCTGCCACGAAAGGAAGGCGTCCAGGACTGAGACCGTGAAGCCTGTTGCTTCTGGGGGAAGGACCCCCCCGTCCCATACGGTACCTACGTTGCCCCCGAAACCGGCCCCTGGAACCACCGAAAGATCGCGGCTGGCGGTACTTGTCCTCAGGCAACTTATAGACCTTGTTTTCCCCCAGGTCCTTGATGAGCTGGTCCAACTCATCCCCAAACAACGACTTCCCCCTGAACGGGAAGGAACCCAGACAGGACTTGGATGAAGCATCCGCTGCCCAACGTCGCAACCATAGCAATCTTCTGGCAGAGACAGCAGCCGACATAGTGCGAGCGGAAGTCCTTAAAAGATCATACAAGGCATCCGCCGTGTAGGCCACCGCCGCCTCCACACAGTTAGCCTGCTCCGTCTCCGCTGGCGGAAGCTCCTGGGCCGTGAGTAGCTGCTGGACCCAGCGGAGGCTGGCCCTCTGCACCATGCTGCTGCAGACCGCCGCACGGAGCCCTAACGCCGCGACCTCAAAGATGCGCTTTAAAATGACCTCCAACTTCCTATCCTGGGGATCTTTGAGCGCTATACCTCCAGTAACGGGAATGGTAGTATGTTTTATCACAGCTGTGACAGCGGAATCAACCTTGGGAATTTTAAGCAGGTCCAAGGACTCCGGCGGTAGGGGATATAACTTATCCATAGCCCTACTAACACGCAGCAAAGCTTCTTGCACATCCCATTCCTTGGATACAAGCTGAAGTAGCTTAGGATGGAAGGGAAAGGTCCGTGGAGGATCCTTAAGCCCTGCCAACGCGACATCCCCCAGGGAAGTATCAGATTCCTGACTGGGTGCTGTAAGCTCCAGCAGAACATGGGAAATAAGATAAGAAAGCTCGTCCTTACCGAAAATGCGGAGAACTTGAGGGTCATCCCCCTCTACGGCCATCTGACCGTCCAAGTCAGCTCCTCCACTGGGGTCAGGAACCTCCGGGGTGGAATCCGGATGCAGGGGCGCGGGCACCCCTGCATCCCCTCGTGGGCAGGGACACTCTTTACCCCCGAGCTCCTGGCCCGGGGCTAACCTGGGCACCTTCACGGGAGGAGGCCCGGAAACCTCTGAATTCGCCTGCGCCTCCAAGTAAGCTTTGTGCATAAGGAGCACAAATTGAGGGGAGAAGGGCTCCGCTCGCTGCAGCGCGGCTCCTGCGGGTCGGGTGGGGTCACCCCCACCCGGCGATGCCTGCGGGCTCAAATTCGGAGGCGAAGGAGGAGGGGAACCCCCCTCCTCCGAAGCAGCTACATCCGACGGCAGTGACTTTAAAATGGCTGCCGCCTCCTTCCCTCCGGGGGGCGGGGCAGAAGAGCACGCGGCAAACCCCCGTTTCTGCCGCGAAGACGAAGAGGAAGAGCTGCGGGCAGCGCTCAGTCCCCGAGAGGGTCCCTCGCCCCCGGGAAGACATCGGGAGCAGAGACCCTCTCGGGAGAGTCACGCCCCCGTTCCTCCACAGGCCATGCAGGCCGAAGAGCGCCTCATGATGACCGGGTCCGCAGACAGCGCGAAAATGCGCGCCAAAACGCTGCCGGGGAAATCACCGCGCTGAGTGGACCAGCCACCCCCTCCGGAGTCCCGGGACTTCAGTAAGGCAGGCCGGGGCTGGAAACAGGGACTCGCTGCCTGCCTCCAACAGGGGGCAGGCAGGCAGCTGTCCTGAAGCACTGCACTCCTTCACTACCAACTCTTATTTATTTATTTATTTATTTATTTATTTAAATTTTTTTTATTTTTTTTAAACTAGCAGCAGTGCAAAAGTAAGCCCCCTTCAGAGGAGAACCTCTGGAACAACAGCAAATGCGGGGGGGGGGGGGGGACCGGCCCACAGGGACTGATTAACACCGGGAACGTATCGGAGGGCTATGCCCTGCCAGCCTGCCTGCAATCCTGTTTTCTCGCCGCTGATAACACGGACGACCAAAGCAAATTACAACCCCGATAACTATAAAATATTAATCTCCCTACTTTAAAAATAAATAAATAAATAATAATTTAAAGGAAGGAACCAATTGATCTAGTCAGGGTTACAACAAGAATAATAGAATCAAACCTGAATAACCAATCTCTGTATTTTTTGGTTTTTTTTTTACAAAAGATCAGGACCGCAGGTTATGCCTCTCAATCTGCTGGAGTCAGAGAAAATACTGAGGGATCGCAGGTGGCACACCAGTATATCTAGGGGGTGCTTTTCAGCTTTTCTCTGACTCCATCTGCTGGAGGGGAGGCATAACCCAGCAGTCTGGACTGATCCTGGTACGTACAGAGAACAGAGAAATAGAAATGACGGCAGAAAAAGACCAAACAGTCCATCCAGTCTGCCCAGCAAGCTATTGGTAGTATCTGCCACGCCATACAAGACATCCCCATACTTATCAGTTTCCCAGACCATCAAGTCAAGTTGTTGGTTGCTGTTTGAGTCCAATTCCCTGTCACCTCTTGCAGTTGAAGCAGAGATCAATGTTGGAGTTGCATCAAAAGTTTCAGGCTTATTGGTTAAGGGAAATAACAGCCATATCAGCAAGTTACCCCCATTCTTATTTCTTTCCCAGACTGTAAAATTCAATGTCCTTGTTGGTTGCTGTCTGAATCTAATTCCCCTATTCCTCTATTCTCCCTGGCATTGAGGCAGACAGCAATGATAGAGTTGCATCAACAATATGATGTCACTATGTCACTGGGGTCGACCAATGGCAGCGGTAGCCCCTGTGACATAGTAAGGGCAAAGGGCCGTCGACGCCATTTTGATTACTGGCAGCCGACGGCTCTTTGCCCTTACTATGTCTCAGGGGCTACCGCTGCCATTGGTCGACCCCAGTGACATAGTGAGAGCAAAGGGCCATCGGCGCCATTTTGACTACTGGCAGCCGACAGCCCAAGTCCAGGAGATCATTCCCGGACCGCTCCTGGACCCCCGCTGGACCACCAGAGACTTTTGGCAGGTCAGGAGGGTGGGGGGGGGGGGGGGTTGAAGTAAATTAATTTTGAAGGTCTTGGGGGGCGTCAGGAGGGTGGGGGGTTTTATTAGATTTTTACTTTTTTATTAAAGATTTGTCTGCGAGCCAGATGCAGCCATCAAAAGAGCCACATCTGGCTCGCGAGCCATTGGTTCCCGACCCCTGTTATATTGCCTAGGTATCTAAAATGTGCACCCGATCGAGAAAGCTGTTACTAAAGATAAGGCCTAGAAAGAGATGCACTGCTGCTAGTGAAACTTTATGAAAGTTGCCACTGGTAAGGTCCAGGAAGAGACGCATCTGCTACTGCAGCAGCTACTGGCAGGGTTCAGGAAAAGACGCTTCTGCTGCTGCAGCAGTCCTTGGTGGGGTTTTGGCTATGTAAAGAGATACTTGCTGTTCCCTGTACGTACCCGGATCAGTCCAGACTGCTGGGTTTTGCCTCCCTTCCAGCAGATGGAGACAGAGAAAAACTTGAAGAGCTCCCCCTCTTAACCTGGTGTGCTGCCTGCATCTCCTCAGTATTTCTCTGTCTCCAGCAGATGGAGGTGGTGCAAAACCTGCAGTCTGCACTTTTGGTTGGGGTGTAGACAGTTCTCCTTTAAAAAAAAAAAAAATAAGGCAAGGTTTTAGAAAGAGCAGCTAAGCAAGCTAATTACCAGGAAAGTTGGAAAAAAAATACCAGATCAAGCAGAGAAGCCTCCCAGGGGGTCGGCAGGTCTCAGTGGGACTATCCCCCCTGATTGTACGCACTTAGGAGCTGGGGTTGGTGATCCCGCGAGGCTCCTTTGACGGTAGTCCAGTCCCTCCCCCCTGCCGCTCGTTTTTGCTTTCAGAGTCCGTTCCGGGGGTAGTAGGGCAAGGTGCTTTCCTGCGGGAGTGTGGGGGTTGCAGGGCACATGTTTCTGTAGGCTGCTGCCGCGGCTCACGTGCCATTTTCTGCTCCTTCGCCTCCCTTTCCCTGGCCCTTCAATGCTGTGACCATCTGGTTGTACGGCCTGCAGGGAGTCCGACTCGTGGCTCTCCTGCTCAGGCCTGTGTATTTGGTGCCTTCCCAGTGGGGAAGGCACCTCGGAGGTGCTGACTTTCTCTTGCAAGAGAAAGGCTAATTTTGAGTAGTCGGGCCGATCCTTTCCCGCTGAGCGCGGGAACAGCAGCCATTTTTTTATACTTTCACCGAGGCACAGGCGAGAGCCTTGGGGGGAGGCGATCTCTCTCCTGTCCCCAGCAGCCCTGAGGAGCGGTCAAGGGAGGGTTGATGCAGCCTAGTAGGTGAACCTACTAGGTCTATGCTGGAAGCTGGCAAACACACCCTGGGCAGAGACTAGACTGGAGCTTCACCTATACCAGCCTTGTTCCCCGCAGGTTGAGCCTTTGGGTTCCAGGGGCCGGCAGGACTTAGGCAAGGGTCCCCCAGGGCGCAGACAGTGAGTCCAGGACAAGGTCAAGGTCTGGACAGACTGCGATGAGCCAACAAGGATTTAGCCGGAGGCTGAGGCTGGCAGCAAGCAGGGCTTAGACAGAATTTGTAACTGAGGTCAGAGGCAGGCGGCAGGCAAGAGGGAGATCCAGGTTTAAGGCAGAGGTCAGTAACAGGTGGCAAAAAAGTGGGAGATCTGGGTCCAAGGCAGAGGTCAGTGCCGAAGAGACTGGAGAAGGACCAGGATGAAGACAAAGCAGGCTAGACTGTGCAAGGCTAGGCAGGACAGGCTGAGCAAGGCAAGCAAGACAAGGCAGGGCAAGGTAGGCTGGAACCAAGGCAAGATCTGGAACCATGGAAGGAGCAATACGCACCTCTACTGAACTGGGAGACCTGTTGCTGAGGCAATCCTGTGGAGCGCGGCTGGGCCTTTTATATTCAGCCGCATGACTTCATCACTGTGTGCCGGGTTTCCCATAGGGAAGCCCAGGGAGTAGCATTCCAATCAGCATCATGGCAGCGTTCCAGCTTCTTCAAAAGTCGTCTTTGTAGGGTGAGTGCTGCCAATCATAGATCGGCTCCATGACCAGCAAATGTTACACCTGTCCTCTAGGAACTTGCCCAAATCTTTTTTAAACCTAACTAGATTACTAGCCCTGACCACATCCTCTGGCAGCAAATTACACAGCCTAATTGTGCATTGACTGAATAAATACGCTGTTAAATCTGAACTCTTACCTGTTCAGCAATTTCTTGCCGTTTCTGTTCCAAGATTTTCTGCTGCTCATTGGTATGATCCACAATATTCTTCCCTCCAACAAGAAGCTTACTTTCCATGGCCTGGGACAGAGAGTATCCAAATAAACTGATTATTTCTAGATTTAGTAACTAGAAACAACATTATTCAAAATGTATCATACCATGAATATTGCCCTAAGGCACAGTCTATAGAAGAGACTAATCATATTCAATGTGTGTAAAATCTGAAATCTTTTAAATAAGTTGGTTACTTGTGCTGCTGGGTAAGTGAAAGTGGTTTGAACACTTGTCCACAGGCATAGCAAAAACTTACTGAGCAGCTAAAATATACACATTTTACTCAGGTTATTAGCTCAGATTCACTAAGGTTTGCAGAACATCCTTGTAACACTCCTTGGCTGCAATGGCTTAACTCCTGAATCACAGGGATCAGGCAGGGAAAAAGCTGCACATTTATGAGGGATACAATAGCATATTCTCTCATCTATGCTGAATTGGGTGGGTCCTTCGAGGAGTATAAGACCAAATGCCAGTTGGATAGGTCTTGATCTAGACAGAAGTGGATAAAAAGACTAAATATCCTAATGCACATTGAAGGGTTACAAATTGACATCTGAAGCCCTCTTCATATCCTTTCATAAACCTCTCATAGAAAACTGCCCTACCTTGACTTTGGCACCCAGCATTTCCATGGCTTCTTTCTCTCTCCTCAGGTCATCCATCTTTTTCTCCTTCTCCTTCAGCAGCCTCATCTTCTCTTCTGCCACCAAGCTATGATCCTCCACAATGGCTTTCTTTTCAGTCTCTAATCTCTCTTGCTGTTCCCTCCAATAGTCTTCTTTATCCTCTACATCATCTTCGCCTTCTTCTCCATCTCCATCTTCATCATCATCTCCTCCCTCCCCACCTAGTCTCCTCCTTCCCCTCCTCCTCTTCTTACCAACTGACCGTTTTTCAAGCTGTGCCTTTAGTCGAGCTATTTCTTCCTGGAATTCTCGCAGCAAGGCATCTTTGGGGTCTTCATTCACTCTTGGTTTGTTCTTGATATTTTTGGCACGGTTGGAGTAACGCAGCGTGGTCAGAGTCTCTTCTACATTGTAGGAGGCAGGGCCTATATTAGCCACCATAACTGTCTTTGCATTGCCCCCAAGAGAATCTTGAAGCAGTCTGGTAAGCTTGGAATCTCGATAAGGAATGTGGGTGCTTTTACCATCTACTAAGGCCGATATAACATTGCCCAGTGCTGAAAGGGAAAGGTTGATCTTAGTAGCTTCCTTCAATCTTTCACCTTGGGCTCCTGTCTTAGCCTGGCGTTCACTGCCTGCAAGATCTACCAGATTCAGTTTTCCCACACGGATGTGATTCTCTCCATCCAGTCCAAGCTCACTGCACTCAATAGTGATCATGAAGATAGCATGAGAGCGTGAGCTGTGCTCATTCATGTTGGTAGCTCCAACAGAGCGGTTCTGATTCCCCACATTCATTACATGTTCTATCTCCTTCACACTCTTTGTAACAAAGGAAGATAAATCCTTTACATATACTCCAGTGTCTGGTCTTTCCTTCAGCTCTAAGCGCTTGGTCTGATCTTTTGACAGGAGGTCTCTGATTTCTTCCTGGTAAATTTCCAGATAGGAAGCCCGAACTAGGTATTGCTGGTTCTGTGACCTTGAGATGTGTGTAAAGATATGTTCAAAAGAATTAGGTATAACACCTCTTTTTTCTGGGTCACTTCGCAGTCCTTCCATTGTGTAGGTTTTACCAGTTCCTGTCTGCCCATATGCAAAGATAGTTCCATTAAAGCCTTGCAGGACAGAGTCCACTAATGGTCTGAAGGTTTCATCATACAGTTCAAACTGCTTAGCATTCCAGTCATAAACAGCATCAAAAGTGAACATCTTGGGCAGCTCAGTGGAGGCTCCCCTTGGATTCCTCACAGATACTTGACCCAACTTCACATCTACATCAACAACTTTCTCATAGCCAGCAGCCATCTCCTTGCCATTCATGGGCCGGCATCGGACTACCACCCTAACAGACTCCGAACTCTTTGACTTGGACATGGTAGTGATGAGGGTCAGTGACTCTCCCACCAGGTGACTCCTATAAAGCCAGCAGTGTTAAAAGCCTAGAAATAAAACGGACAAAAAGGTACATAAGGACAGGTGTCAACATAAGTTATTAAAATTATTTGTGATAGAAATAACATACAACATTATATGTTACAATATATAGTTTGCACTTTAATTCAATGTAATATAGAACATGGAGGTTTGCAAGACCTGGCTCACATACCAAAATCCGGCAAGTGAAAAAGTATGGTTTGGCATACAGTTGTGGAAAGGAATGGTACCTACTCCTCAAAACTAGAAACATTGTTGGGCTGCACTGCCTTGATGCACTACCCTGGTCCACATCCTAGCCTGCATCAGCTACACACACTGCCCTCCAGAAGACTACCTTCTAATTCCAGCAACTTGGATACAGTAGAGTAGCAGTGCACAGGAGATGAATTTCTAATGCTGGTGACTCAGCCTTGCTCAATGCCACCTTTAAAAGTTGATATCAGTCCTGTATAAAGAAAAGGAAGGCAGATTGACTGCCTGACATTTATCCCCACAAGCCTAAGAGAGACTGCTACCAAATCCCTCATAAAAACACAAGAGAAGCCATGCTCAGGCAGACCAATAGTCCATCAAGCCCATTATCCTGTCCAAGACAGCAGCTAATCTGGGTCGCTTGGAAGAATTCAGGAAAATGTATTCCCTACCGCTCACTCCCAGAAGTAAGAAGTAAAGGCTCCAAAGTCTATCTAGCTAATAATTTATGGACCTGTCCTCCAGAAACTTGTCCAAACATTTTAAACTCAGCTATACCATTAGCCCTGCCTGCATTCTCTGACAACAAATTCCAAACCTTAATTGCTCATTGACTGAAAATTTGATTTAAATCTGCTAATTAGTTCCATGCAGTGTATTCTAGTCCTAATGAGGCTGATATTCAAAAGCCATTTAGACGGATAACTGAAAACTTCTGTCTAAATGACTAAATGGCGATATTCATCACTGTATGCAGCTAAATTCTAGCCATGTAACAAATTATGTGGCTAAAATTTAGTTTCATAAGTCAGGAGCATTCCAGGGGCGGGTGGGAGGCATTTCCAGGAGGAGCAGAGCTAGCCGCATAACCTATGTAGCTAACTCTGGTCGGGCACTAGGGCTGCCCTAAAGTTTATCTGGTTAAATCCATGCAGGCTTTTCTCCATTAGGCCATTTGTATCCATACAGCCAATAATTTTAATCTTAATAATTGCTTCCACCATTTTACCCAGCACCAATGTTACTCTTACTAGTCTCAAGTTACTTGGGTTATCCAGGATCGCTTTTGAAAACTGGTGTTATGTTTACTACCCTCCAGTTCTGAAATATAAAGGCAGATTTGAATGATAATTTACAAATTACCAGTAGCAAGTCTGAAATTTCATATCTGAATTCCTTTAGCACTCTGGGATGAATACCATCAGGTCCTCATAATTTGCTACTATTTAGTTTGCTGTAGCATCTCTTCCAAATTCACACTGATTTGATTGAGTTCCTCTGAAACCGTCATAAAGAAGATTTGAGGCATGGGTATCTCTCCAAGCAAAAGCAAAAATTGGTTCTTACCTGCTAATTTTCTTTCCTGGAGTCTTATCAGACCAATCCAGATTGATGGGTTTTTCTTCCCTACAAGAACATGAAAACAGAAAACAAAAGCTTTACTGTACACTTGAGGCTAAATTTTAAAAGCTCTGCGAGCGTGACAGCTGGGCCCTGCATGCACCGCGGGCCGGTCCAGAAGCAAGGTCTGGGCAGGGCATAGATGGCCTGTCCCACTGATGCGTGCGCCGCGATCCCACCGGCCCGCACAACCTGCTGCTGCTCTGGAGATCGGGTAAGATGCAAAACAAAAAAAACTAGGGTAGTTAGCTGGGCTCTGGGGGTCGGGGTTAGTAGGGGAAGAGGAGGCAGGGTAGGGAGGGTGTTTAGGAAGGTACCTCCCAGTCTACTTCTTTATTGCATGTGCGCGCGGGTAGCGGATATTATAACGTGCGCATATGTTACAAAATCAGCGTGTCCACGTGTGCTCGCCATGGATTCCCACACGCGGGTCTTAACATTTACCTTTTGGTACTTAAGCTACTGTCTACTAAAAGAGAACCACCAACCAAATTACAGTATACAGGACTCTAGTCCAATAAATGAGACCTTCATATAATGAGAGAGCCCATAACAGGCTTAATTGTTGCTTACTTCCTTTCTGTAACTCCAAAGTTCTAATCATTGGTCTCCCCTTTTCCAATAAATATTTTTTCATGCATCTAAAAAGAATGAAACAGTACTTCTCACACATAGAGCAGAAAAAGCTGAAAACGATTCAAACATCCATATGCCGCAAATTAAACAATCCTCAAAGGAGGCCTGGCACTGTTTGATTTGCAGCATATAGATGTTTTGCTCCCCTAACACAGCAAACCTGAGAAACTTTTGATGATCTCTCTCAATAGGGAAATGCAGTTAGGACTCTGATAGATCTGATGACACTAGAAACTCTCCTTTTCCAACTGCTGCAATGACAGACCGGGAATTTCCATACAAAAGTGAAAGATCACAATCCTGTATTTATTTTCTTGAGATCCAGAATTGGCTGAAACGTTCTCTCCTTTTTGGGAATAACAAAATAGTTGGAATATCTAATGTCCCAGACTCTTTCCCCTTCCAGAACAAGGAGCACCACATTTAAAAGGAGAAGATGATTCAGGATGGACCTCACTACCTCCCTTTTTGGACACAAAACGCATGGAAACATCATGAAAGCTTCGAGAACAAGGGAAGCAAAATCTATCTAAGGCATAGCTACCCTTATTGAAAAAATCCACTAATTTGTCGTTACCTTGGTTCACTCTTTGTAAAAATGGGACAACCAACTCCCTATGCACGCAACTGACCTAAGTGAGCTTTCATTGAGAACCTTAAGAATATTTAGAATTTTATATTCTTTTTGGCACTTCAAAGTGTACATCAAAGTGGATTATATTCAGGCACAAAAACTGGTGGACTCTCAAGAATTTCTCTGGCTTCCATGAAAGAACTGTGACTTGGCCAAATACTGACATAGTGACGAGTTCTTTCAGGGACAATAACGCCTGGCTTCCAAAACTTCTGCCTGCTAGGAAAGGATTTACACTTCCTCTTAGGTTTATCCTCCGGCAACTTATGAGCCTTAGACTCACCTAAATGCTTAAACAACTTCTCCAAATCCTCCCCAAAAAGCAATTTGTAATGAAGGTGGAAGGGAGTAAAAGAAAATTAGGTTCTTACCTTTGATAATTTTCATTCCTGTAGTACCACGGATCAGTCCAGACTCCTGGGTTTGGCCCCCCCTCTAGCAGATGGAGACAGAAGTTTACAAACAAAAACTCCGCCTATATCTAGGATGGTGCCACCTACAGTCCGGCAGTATTACTTAATGTCAGAGCAGGAAAATCACAAATCAAACTGGCTAACGAACCTTCTAACCAGGACCAACATCACCAGTCCAACAGAATCCTCATTACCGGTTCTCAACGCCCAACTGGGAAAACGAACCCGAGATACCGATAACAGACAGAAAAGGAGCAAAATATCAAACAGACAGCAGCACGTACACTATGGCCTCTCCCGATAGTAGCACTTATCCGGGTGGGACTCTGGACTGATCCGTGGTACTACAGGAACGAAAATTATCAAAGGTAAGAACCTAATTTTCTTTTCCCTGTACGTACCCGGATCAGTCCAGACTCCTGGGATGGGATCCGGAGAGGCCCGCTCTAAGCACACCTTCTCCAAAACCTCCCGCACCGGGAGCCTTGACATCCAAACGGTAGTGTCGGGAAAAAGTATGCAAAGATTTCCACGTGACCGCCCTGCAAATCTCTCCCGCCGAGATATGTTGACATTCCGCCCAAGAAGTGGCCTGAGAGCGAGTAGAATGGACACGCAGCCCCAAGGGCAGGGACCGACCCTGCAACATATACGCCGAATTGATGGCCTCTTTCAACCATCGCGCAATGGTAGTCTTGGACGCCGCATTGCCACTTCGAGGACCACTCCAGAGCACGAACAGATGATCGGAAACCAGAAACGCATTAGTTGCCTCCAGATAACGTAACAGGACGCGCCGAACATCCAATTTACGGAGGTCCTTAGCCAAAGGATCCGAATCATCGAGTTGCAAGAACGACGGTAACTCAACCGACTGGTTGACATGGAAAGAAGAAACCACCTTGGGTAAGAAGGATGGAACCATACGCAAGGATACCCCTGACTCCGATATCCTCAAAAAGGGCTCCCTGCACGACAAAGCTTGAAGCTCGGAAATCTGACGCGCCGAAACAATGGCCCCTAAGAACACTACCTTCAGTGTCAAATCCTTCAAGGTGGTTTTGCGAATAGGCTCGAATGGAGCGTCACACAAGGCCCGAAGAACAAGATTTATTTATTTATTTATTTAGAATTTTTATATACCGACATTCTCGATAAACATATCGAATCAGGTCGGTTTCCATAGAACAAAACAGTCGCTGATAAGGCGTTACATAGAACATGAGAACGTAAATATAAAACAGGCGTTATATAGAACGTGAGAACGTAGATATAAAACACAGTTTCTGAACATAAGCACGTGGCTATTAGGTAAATATCAATAATAAGTTAAAGCAACTCAAACAAAGTTTCTGAGCATGTCAAACAAAGTTTCTGAACATAAGAACATAGGAACGTGACAGAACAGATTTTAAATGTCGCAAATATAATTGTCTACAGGGTAATGAACTAGTTGAGTGTATCAGTTAATAGTACAAAATTGGGTGATATCAGTTAATAGTACAAAATTGGGTGATATGATCAGAGCATGACACTAGCTGACATGGTAGAGCATCGCCAGTGGTGCCTTTGGTGACAGTCCGTATGGGGGGTGATTAGTTCATGAGGTTTGTGTTGTTCTAACTTGCCAGTTGACCAGTGTCTGAGTGTTGCTTCAGTTCCGGGAAGGCTTGCCGGAAGAGCCATGTTTTTAAGTTTTTCTTAAAGGTTTGATGGCATGTTTCTAGTCTGCTGTGGAGAGTGCTCGTTTTCTTAATAGGGATTTGTTTGGGGGGGCATAAAGAGATCCTTTGTAATTGTATCTGATGGGTCTTTGTGATGTGTGGGGGCGGAGTTGCGTGTTTAGATTCAAATTCCAGGACGGACAAGGCTGACGAATCGGAGGCCGCAGATGTTTCGCCCCTCGCAGGAAACGCGCTACATCAGGATGAGCCGCCACTGGTTTCCCCTAAATCAAACCACATAAGGAACCCAGCGCCGCCACCTGAACCCGCAAGGAACTACATGAAAGACCCTTAGACAAACCGTCCTGCAGGAACAGAAGGATATCCGGCACGGTCGCTTGCGTAGGAACCACGTCCCGGTCCAGACACCATGATTCAAACAACTTCCAGACCCTAACATAAGATAAGGAAGTAGACGTCTTCCGGGAGCGTAATAGAGTAGCGACCACCGGTTCCGTGTAGCCCTTAGATCTCAGCCTTTGCCTCTCAAAAGCCAGGCCACTAGACAAAAGCGATCGACCTGGTCGAAACACACGGGTCCTTGGCGCAGAAGGTCCGGAACATACGGGAAATGGAGAGGCTCCTCTACCGCCAGGTTCAGGAGATCTGCGAACCACGGGCGCCGTGGCCACTCGGGCGCCACCAGAACAACGTCCGCCGAGTGTGCCTCGATCCGCCGCAACACCTTTCCTATGAGTGGCCACGGAGGAAACACATAGAGTAGTACATCCGTCGGCCAAGGAAGAGCCAGAGCATCTACTCCCTCTGCTGCCGTCTCCCGCCTTCGAGCAAAAAACCGAGGCGCTTTCGCATTGCGGAAGGTTGCCATCAAATCGATCGCAGGTGGCCCAACCGAGCACAAATGAGCTGGAAGGCATCCTCCGCTAGCTCCCACTCGCCTGGATCCAGCCAATTTCGGCTCAAGAAATCGGCCTGAACATTGTCTACCCCGGCTATGTGGTAGGCTGCGAAACAACTGAGATGATGCTCCACCCAGGCGAACATGAGACGAGCTTCGGACGCTACAGCCTGACTCTTGGTTCCCCCTTGTCGGTTGATGTACGCCACCGTGGTCGCGTTGTCGGACAACACTCTGACTGCCCTGCACCGAATGAGTGGTAGGAACTCCAGAAGAGCCAGCTGAACCGCTCTGGTTTCCAGACGATTTATGGACCACGACGCCTCCTGAGGTGACCATTGCCCCTGTATTGAACGCCGTAAGCACACCGCTCCCCAGCCGAGCAGACTGGCATCCGTGGTAATGACCGTCCAAGACGGGATCTCTAAAGGAACCCCATGACTCAAGTTGGCCGGATACAACCACCAATCCAAGCTGTCCCTAGCTGCCAGAGTCAGGGACAGATGAAATTCTTCCGAGACTGGGTTCCATCGGGAGAGCAACGCTGACTGTAAGGGCCACATATGAGCGAACGCCCAAGGTACCAATTCCAGTGTTGACGTCATGGATCCTAACACCTGCAAATAGTTCCAGACAATGGGCACCTGCTTGGATAACAATCTGCGAACGCGCGCTTGCAATGTGAACATTCGGTCTTGTGTAAGGGAAACCGTTCCCTGACGCGTGTCGAACAACGCTCCCAAAAACTCCAGGGACTGCGACGGCGTCAACTGACTCTTGGAGACATTGACTATCCAACCGAGCTTGTCCAACAATTGGAGAACCCGCTGGATCGCTGCTCGGCAGAGTGTCTCCGACTTGGCACGGATTATCCAATCGTCCAAATAAGGGTGCACCAACAGACCTTCCCTCCGGAGGTGCGCTGCCAATACCACCATAATCTTCGTGAACATTCGAGGCGCTGTGGCCAGACCGAACGGGAGCGCCTGGAATTGAAAATGCTGCCCCAGCACTGCAAACTGAAGGAACTGTTCATGCTCTGCCCGAATGCCGATGTGGAGATACGCCTCCGTGAGGTCCAGGGAGGCCAGAAACTCCCCCGGACGCACGGACATGATCACCGACCGTAAAGTTTCCATTCGAAACAGAGGAACCCGAAGACATTTGTTGACCCCCTTCAGGTCCAGGATGGGCCGAAACGTTCCTTCCTTCTTTGGTACTACGAAGTAAATTGAATACCGGCCCCTGCGAAGTTCGTTGACCGGAACGGGAACGATCGCGCCGAGCTCCCTGAGACGATCTAGTGTGGCCCGTATCGCCCGTCGCTTCACTGAGAACCCGCAAGGGGATACCAGAAAAAACGGAAACGGCCGGTATAAAAAATCTAACTCGTAACCGTGTCTTATCACATCTAGGACCCACTGGTCCGACGTGATCCTGGTCCATTCCTCGTAAAAATGGCCGAGACGCCCCCCAATTCTGGGAACGGAGGAATGAACCGGCCGCCCATCATTGTGCAGGTTTGCCCCTCTGCACAGGCTGACCGGCACCCGAACGACCGAAACGGCGCCCGCGAAAGGACTGCGAATAAGATTGTTGATGCTGTGCACTGTGACGAAAAGAAGAAACGGATCCCTGGGAGCCTTGAGGCCGGCGACTACCGCGAAAACGTGACCTGGAAGGGCCAGCCCCCAAGACCGCAGCCTGTCCTCCGGTAAACGGTGAACCTTATTCTCCCCCAGGGATTCAATCAAATCTTCCAATTCTTTACCAAACAACAGTCTCCCCTTGAAGGGCAAGGAACCTAGCCGTACTTTAGAAGTCACGTCCGCCGACCAATGTCGTAACCACAACAGCTTCCGCGCGGCCACCGCCGAAACCATCGTCCTGGCCGAAGTGCGAAGAAGATCATAGAAGGCATCCGCACTATAAGCGATCACCGCCTCCAAGCGACTCGCTTGACGTGCTTCTTCCGGCGACAGAGACTCATTGGCCAAGAGCTGCTGTGCCCAGCGGAGACCTGCCCAAAGGGAAAAATTACTACAAATCGCCGCACGAATTCCCAATGCGGAGACTTTGAAGTTCTTTTTCAGCTGCACCTCCAGCTTCCTGTCTTGCAAATCCTTAAGAGCAGTACCTCCGGTGACCGGAATGATGGTTTTCTTTGTGACCGCCGCTACTGCCGAGTCTATCTTCGGTATGCGCAGCATGTCCAGGGCGTCCTCCGGTAAGGGATAGAGTTTATCCATCACCTTCACCACCTTCAGCCCCAAATCCGGAGTGTCCCATTCCTTAAACAGCAAATCCAAGGCAGAAAAATGCAAAGGGAAGGCTGAAGGAGGCCCCTGGAGACCCAAAATGACCGGATCCGTTACTCCGAGCCGGGACTCCTCCTGCGGCACCTGGATCCCTAATTCCCCCAGAATTTCTGGGATAAGAGGTCCCAGCTCCTCCTTCCGAAACAAACGGATCACCTTCGGGTCATCCCCCTTGATAGCATGGGCCCCTCGGGAACCCGAAGCCCCTTAGTCTCTGTCCCCATCAACCCCCCTCGGGGGCTGGGACGGAAGCTCTGTATCTCCGGACGGGTCCTCCGGCTCATCCGTGTCCGTGGTCGATTCCAGCTCCCCCCTGGGAACCGAGGACCGGAGTGGTCGAGCCCAACTCTGGCCCTCCGACCCCGGACCTGGCTTGGACCTTTTCTCCGCCCGAGGCCCTGAATCCAGAGTGGAGGTCTCCCAAACCCTCTTCTTGGCCCGTCAACGGGCCTTGAAGGCCTTATGCATAAGCAGAACAAACGCGGCCCCAAAGGACGAGTCCGAGGCCTCTTCTTCCTTCCCCTCAGAGGGATATGGAGAGAAAGCCCCCATGGCAGAAGCGCGACTGTCCCACTTGGGGGACACCCCCCCCCCCGCGGGGATAACATCGGCGGAGGGTCGTCCTCCCCCTCACACGCCAGCAATGCGCCTGCCGCAGCTTCCCTCGGACCTAAAATGGCCACTGTTCCCGCCGAAAATGCCGGCGAAGAAAACAAAATGGCGCCCGGACCCGGCGTCCCCGAAGCCGGCTCCGCACTAATCACTGGCCTGCCGACCTCGGGACCAGCGCGTACCTGCCTGCTGCCCCGGGACCCTGCCGGCGTCGCGGACCCCCCCTTCCCGCCGGAAACGCATGATGAACACAGGCTGTCCCTTGACAGCCGCGTGGCCGCAGGCCTGACATGCAGCTCTCCGCGGCATTGCAGCCCTGACGAGGAAATAAGGGTAGGCACAGTACAAAAAATAAAAGATCTCCCCGGCGACGGCAGTCCTCTACCTCCCCCCTCACAGGAACAGGACAAGAGAGACGAGGCACAGACAGCAGAAGAAAAAAAAACAGGCAGTACTTTTTTTTTTTTTTTTTTTAAACACACAGACACAGTTACCGGTAAATCAGGTCCGGGTCCAGCTGGGGGGAGGGAACCGGGCACCCCGATGTCACCCCCAGCCCTGATAGACGCTGGCAGTGGAGCTCCCCCACGTAACAGCGGCCTCAACCAGAGGGGATGGTCCCCTCAGGACCTCACTATCCTCTGGGAGGCAGGCTCGGTGACCAGCAGGCAAGCCTCTGTGGTCCGAACCCCAATCCGTCAGCTTCCTACTCTCAGCACAGACTGTAGGTTTGGCACCCTCTCCACCTGCTAGGAGACAGACGAATACTGCCCGACTGTAGGTGGCACCAGCCTAGATATAGGCGGAGTTTTTGTTTGTAAACTTCTGTCTCCATCTGCTAGAGGGGGGGCCAAATCCAGGAGTCTGGACTGATCCGGGTACGTACAGGGAAAGATGATTTAAAAAGGGGACTGGAGAAAAGATCATGATTTTAGGGGAAGAGATGATTGTGCAAAGAGGATGAGAGATTATGACTGTGCTGGGGGGGGGGGGGGGGGGGGTAGAAGAAAAGATGAGAACTGCACTGGGGCTAGAGGGAGAAGAGAAGATTGCACCGAGAAAAAGTATGGGGAGCAACGATGACTGTGCCACAGGGGTAGAGTACAGATAAATGCGCCATCGGGGGGAGGGGGCTGCTGAGATGGATCCACAAGTGTCCGGCAATCGACATGCAGTGTCAATGCTTCCCAGGAATCGAGGCAGGCGGTGAGAAGGCAAAGTCCAGAAGTCGTACCGGTGTCAAGGCAGGCGGTGAGCAAGCGAAGTTCAGAAGTCACAGAAACATAGAAACATAGAAATGACGGCAGAAAAAGACCAATCGGCCCATCCAGTCTGCCCAGCAAGCTTCACACTTATTTTCCCATACTTAGCTGTTTCACCAACCACCAAGTTCAGGCCCTTGGTGGTAACTGTTTGATTCAAATTTCCTGCCATTGATGCAGAGAGTAATGTTGGAGTTGCATCAAAGGTGAGCATAAGGCTTAATGGTCATGGGTAGTAACTGCAGCATCAAGCAAGTTACCCCGATGCTTGTTTACCCAGACTGCACAGATCAGTGCCTTGTTGGATGTTGTCTGAATGTAAATCCTCTTTTCCACATTTCCCCCTGCCGTTTAAGCAGAGAGCAACACTGGATATGCATTCAAAGCACTGTATCAGGCTTAATTGGTTTAGAGTAGTAACTGCCGTAATAAGCAAGCTACCCCCACGCTTATTTGTTTACCCACAAGGGAGGGGTTATTGTAACCCATAATTAAAATCATCCCTTCTACCTGAAGACTGGAAGGTGGCCAATTTAACCCCAATATTTAAAAAGGGCTCCAGGGGTGATCCAGGAAACTATAGATCGGTGAAACTGACTTCAGTGCAGGGAAAAAACATGGGAACTGTTATAAAGAATAAAATCATAAAACATTCAGATAGACATGGGTTGATGGGACACAGCCAGCATGGATTTATCCAAGGGAAGTCGTGCCTCACAAATCTCCTACTTTTCTCTGAAGGAGTGAACATATGGACAAAGGTGATCCGGTAGATGTGTTTGGAATTTCAGACGGAATTCGACAAAGTCCCTCATGAGAGGCTTCTAAGAAAACTAAAAAGTCATGGGACAGGAGACAATTTCCTTTTCTGATTTGAAAACTGGTTAAAAGACAGGAAACAGTAGGATTAAATGGTCTGTTTTCACAGAGGAAAAAGGTAAACAGCGGAGTATCTCAGGAATCTGTTGTCGGATTGATGCTTTTTAATATATTTATAAATGATCTAGAAAGAGGTACAAGTGAGGTGATCAAATCTGCAGATGACACAAAATTGTTCAGAGTAGTTAAATCTCAAGCAGATTGTG
Source organism: Rhinatrema bivittatum (assembly GCF_901001135.1). Taxonomy (NCBI): domain Eukaryota; kingdom Metazoa; phylum Chordata; class Amphibia; order Gymnophiona; family Rhinatrematidae; genus Rhinatrema; species Rhinatrema bivittatum. Next base: position 55,625 of record NW_021820889.1, on the reverse strand, counting down.
ATAAATTGCAGGAGGACCTTGTGAGACTGGAAAATTGGGCATCGAAATGGCAGATGAAATTTAATGTGGATAAGTGCAAGGTGATGCATATAGGGAAAAATAACCCCTTGTTGTAGTTACACAATGTTAGTTTCCATCTTAGGAGCTACCACCCAGGAAAGAGATCTGGGCATTACAGTGGATAATAAATTGAAATCGATGGCTCAGTGTGCTGCAGCAGTCAAAAAAACAAATAGAATGTTAGGAATTATTAGGAAGGGAATGGATAATAGAACGGAAAATGTCATAATGCCTCTGTATCGCTCCATGGTGAGACCGCACCTTGAATACTGTGTTCAATTCTGGTCGCCGCATCTAAAAAAAGATATAGTTGCACTGGAGAAAGTGCAGAGAAGGGCTACCAAAATGATAAGGGGAATGGAACAGCTCCCCTATGAGGAAAGACTAAAGAGGTTCGGGCTGTTCAGGTTGGAGAAGAGATGGCTGAGGAGGGATATGATACAGGTCTACAAAATCATGAAAGGACTTTAATAGGTTAATGTAAATCAGTTATTTACTCTCTGATAATAGGACTAGGGGGCACTCCATGAAGTTAGCAAGTAGTTCATTTAAAACAAATTGGAGAAAATTCTCTCTCACTCAACTCATAGTTAGGCTCTGGAATTCATTGCCAGAGGATGTGGTTACAGCATTTAGTTTAACTGGGTTTAAAAAAGGTTTTGATAAGTTCCTAGAGGAGAAGTCCATTAACTGCTATTAATCAATAAGGAATAATAGCTTGGGATCTATTTAATGTTTCTATACTTGCAATGTACTTGTGACTTGGACTGGCCACTGTTGGATGCTGGATGCTGCGTTTGATGGACTTTTGGATTGACCCAGGATGGCATATCCTGGGTCAATCCAAAAGATGATAGATGTAAAAGACCCTCCCACCTTGTACAAACTTGTCCGTAATCACATACATGTATAAGACTCTCACAGTTGTACATGCCATTCTCTTAGATGTTTAAGATCTCTACCTGCACAAAGTTGACCGTAGTGCCTCTCGCCAAGTGCACACACTACGATGTTATAGTTCTTAATCCCTCCGGTGGCCCTTCTTCACCACCGGTCCTTCCTCCCTGCCTTGCCTTCCTCCTGCACTTCTCTCCTCCTCCTCCTTCCAGTTGCTCCCCTCTCCCCCTACCCTGGTTTTATGTAATTTCCGTCTTTCTGTTACATTGTAAACCGGCATGATGTACCCACGAATGTCGGTATATTTTTAAAAAGTTTATAAATAAATAAATATCTTAATTTCTTATGTTATGTTGTTATGTAAAGGTCCTTAGTGCAGTCGCAATGTGAAAGGGAAGGGTTTGAACTGGAAGTGCTTGCCCAGTACACAGAAGCATAGAATCTTCTGGTGAGATTCCCTTATCGGGATGTGAAATTATGCTTGAGCTAAGTCTGAAGAGGAGAGAAACTGCCCTTTCCTTACTGCTGCTATGTCTGAGTGCAGAGTTTCCATGTGGAAATGCAAGACCCTGAGGCATTTGTTGACCTCTCTGAGCGAAAGGAGCCATCCTTCTTGGATACTTATAATATTGTTATATTGTTATATTGTTATACTGTATCTCCCAATTGAGTTCTATGTAAACCGGCATGATGTGTTTCACGAATGTCGGTAAATAAAAGTTAATAAATAAATAAATAAATAAATAAATAAATAAATACCACAAAATAGAATATATTCCCGTGCCCAACTCCTGGGGTGGCATGGGTATAGTGCCTGTAGCCCTTGTAGCTTGGCTAAAGTAGCCTCTATTGCTACCACTTTATCTGAGGAAGAGCAGGAGGAGACCATAAACATCTTGACTAATTTGGGTGCATACCCTGTGCGGATTACTTTGAGTACCCAACGGACTGAAAGAATGTGGTTCCACTCAGATTAGAACCCCTGGGCCAAAAACTCAGGGTACCCCCTGAGCACAATTGGATTGGACGGCTAGAGCCTGCCCCAGTTGGGAGATCAGTTTTAGGATGCTAGGCTTCCCGAAAGGACTGAGCCCTGGACTTTCTTGCCCACTGGTAGCTGGAGCCAACAAACCTGTGCTTCTGGTAATCCCTGAAGCACTGGTGCCTCAGATTCCTGGAGCTGTGCTTTGGCCTGTCCTCTCTGAGGCCTTGGAGCTTTGTCTCCCCCAGGCTCTTTACTAGTTTGTCTAGTTCCTCCCTAAGGAGCAATCCCTCTTTAAGGGGCAATTAGCCGAGGCAGGCCTTCGAGACTTCATCTGTGGCCCAATTCCAGAGCCACAGTAACCTTCTTATGGCAACTTCAGAGCCAAGGCCCAGGAAGCCATCCTGAGGAGGTTGTAGAGGGCATCTGCTAGGAAGGCTACCTTGGACTCAATTCTGAGTCTTCCGAGACTGGCAATTGTTGGACCCAATGCATCACTGCTTGAGCCACGTAGCCCCTGCATATGGAGGCTTGGTAAGGCCCAAGCATTAGTAGTGAAGGATTGCCTTAACAGGCTTTCTATCCTGTTGGTCTTTCAGAGCTGACCCCCCTTCCACCGGAATGTTGTTCTTATGAGTAACAGCTGATACCAGAGCATTAACCTTGGGGAACCTAAGGAAAGAGCAGGGGATAGACCTTACCAAGGGCCTTTGTTCCTTTCAATGAGCCTTGAGGGGATTCCCACTCAGCCATGACCATATCGTTTAAGGCTGGATATAGGGGGAAAGTTTTCTGAGGCTTTCTCCTCCCCAGGAGAATTGGGCCCCTTCTGGGTAGTCCTCTTTCCTGGGATTTGTAATCTCAAGGGCTGCCAGTGTATTTGTAATTAACGGTGGCAGTTCCTTTCTACAGAATAGACGCACTACTGCTGCATCCACTTCCTCATCCGAAGACCACTCGTGTTCCTCTGAGGAATATGAATCTAGTCTGGGGAAGCTTCCATTGGAATCCAAGTTCCTAGAGGAACACCCTGGGCTTGCAGAAAGTCTAGGCCTCCTCTGAGGAGGTTCCTGTCCCACAGCCCTTGAGGGGCCCAGGGGCCCTTGATTGTTCTGCATGACCTGGGAAGACTGATGCATTAGTAGGACAAAGTCTGTTGATAAGACACTTGAGGGACCCACTGCAGGGTGCCCAATCCCAAGATCCCTGTTTGCTCTCCAAAGAAGCAAACTTGAGTGTTCTCAGTCACCAGGGATACCACTTAGCTGAAGGGTATTTACCTCATCCAATGTCCCATCCTCCTTACTATAGAGAGTTCGCTGCCTGGCTACTCCACTGGAGGGGGGGGGGGGGAGAGGGCCGAGTTCCTCCATAGGCGGATGGGAATCGCAGAGGGAACCTGCCACCATAGGAAATCTTAGTCCCGCAGGCAGGGCATCTCCTCTCCCTTGGCATGCCACTCTAAGTTTAGGCTTGCCGGCATGGCTAAACAAAAAAAAACAAACAGGGACGCTGAAGTTCTGACATGTGTGTGGCCTAGCTGCGATTGCTGCTGACTCACATTAGTTGTCTGGGCAGACCCCTCCCAATACATGCATGTGTACAAGTGTGCCTTTGCTTGCTTCCTCTTTTTTTTTTTTAAACTTCCTGTGCCGCCAAAGAGAAGAGAGGATGGCAGTAGGCAGAGTCAGTCAGGGCAAAATACTTGGCACTTCCCGACTCCCCGCGGGGAGGGGGAAATCCCCTGTTAGGGCAGCCACTCTTGTCCCCGCAAGGGATCTCACTGTGGGGAGCCAGAAATTAATGATCAAGGAATTCTAGCTACCAGGGTAAGGCACCATAGAACTGCAGCAAGCCAGGGAGGGATTTTTCAGGCAGCGTGATCCTAAGTTGAGACATCAAACAGCACTTATCTGTAGATGGGAAATTTAGTACCACTTTGTTCAGAAAAGATATGGATCGGAATACTTTACTATCTTACACTAGTTTTCACCCTAAGCCATTGAGAGATAATATTCCAACAGGCCAATTCCTACGTCTTTGGCGTCTTTGTTCCTTCAGAATGGATTTTATAAAACAATCTCATCTCATGACTATGCGATTTTTGGAAAGAGGATACCCTGCTCGGGTGGTGAAAAAAGCCTTTAAACGAGCATTATACTCGAATCGTGATTGGCTGTTTCTCCCCCCTTCGTGCTCGGATGAGGTGTCTTACAATTGTATACTCCCTTTTTCAACCATCAGTAAAACCACAGCATCCACAATCCGCAGACACTGGCATGCCCTTTCATTATCTAACCTCTTGCGGGGTTCCCTGCGTTTCACTTTTCGGAGGGGAAAAAACCTCCGCGATCAGCTGGTCCATGCATCTTTCACTAGCCTTGACAATTACTCCAGGATGGAGGACGGCCATGGCCCATGTGGACATTGTTTAATGTGCTCCCATACCAACGTGATGTCTGAGTTTGTTCACCCTAACACTGGCCGAGTTTTTCAACTTCGTATAAAATCTGATTGCACCACGAAAGGTGTAATATATGCTGTACAATGTCCGTGCCCCCTCTTGTATGTGGGTAAGACCACCCGTATGTTTAAGACCAGGATTATTGAACACTGCTCCAACATTCGTTTATCAAGAGTAGATGAACCATTGGTAAATCACTGGTCACAGCATAATCACACCATTGCTGAACTTTTTTACTCAGTACTGGAGGTGGTCCCCCGTCATCCAAGAGAGGGAGACTATCCTGGATTGCTGGGAAGAAAAGAGCAGAGATGGATATTTACTCTTGATACCATTAGCCCGAAAGGTTTAAATAAGAAAATCGAATGGCATTTATTTGGTTAAAAATATGCTTCCTTTGATTGGTTCAGGAATCTCGCGATGTTATCTGTTTGGCGCCAATTCTGCTCTTTAAAAGTTTGATTCCCTTTGAGGGAGCTCGCGCTCCTGGGTTTATCTGAAAGGTATGTACTGTACACATTCATCTTGATTGTATAACTATATATTGTTTTCAATTATGTAGCCTTAATATTTTGTGGTCCACCATTTATATCTGTTTACGTTGTAGATTTAAACATTATTGTGGTCCCTCCCGATGCAGCAACAAGTGAAACACGGACCGTGTCGGGGGACTCATATATAAAAAAAATATACCCTGCAATTTACATGGAGTTGCCGGTCACATTGATGAAAAATTACAATTAAATATTATTTGAACATTGAAGGTGGATCGTTGAAGCTTGTTCTTGCACTGCTGTCTGTAGAAACTTGTTTGTGTGCAAGGTTTGCTTCGTGGTTTGGATGGTTTATGCAATATTGTGCCCAAGTTTGGCACTAACATGGGTATTGTTCAGCTGTAGGTACCTGTCTCAGAGAGCTTATGCTTTAATTGTATCATGCTTTACTGCAATGGCCTTGGATGCAAGATTGGTGCTGTGGATACCAGCCATTGTGGCAAGGCATGGCAAGTAAAATCAAAGCATAAGGTGCCTGGGGTGGGCACCTACAGCTGAACAGTACACACTGGCACTGTACATCCTGACTTGGGCACAATCTCATATGCAAGACCGTTCTAGCAAGGTATGCCAAGTGAAATCAAAGGGGACGTTTTCTTGAACAGGCACCTACAGCCAAAAAGTTTGCACTCTTTTATACCCAAGTTTGGATGCAAAGTGCTAAAGTGTTTACTGTTCGGCTATAGGTGCCCATACCAGAGAGAATACACATTGGTTTCACTTGGCATGCCTTGCCCAAATGTTCTTGTATGTGAGACTGGGAGTGTGTATGCTGACTTGGGCACAATCTTGCATGCAATGCTATTTTGGTGACATTCCTTCCAACTTCCAGCAGCTGGCTTGTAGGAGATATCAGACGTTTTTACCACTGTATGCAACAAGAAAATGAATTCTCATCACAATATAGACACAGACCTGTATTCCAGCTAAAGAGTAGCAAATCACCTGGACCGAATGGTATGCATCCTAGAGTTCTGAAGGAACTCAAAAATGAAATTTCTGATCTATTAGTTAAAATTTGTAACCTATCATTAAAACCATCCATTGTACCTGAAGACTGGAGGGTGGCCAATGTAACCCCAATATTTAAAAAAGGCTCCAGGGGCGATCCGGGTAATTATAGACCAGTGAGCCTGACTTCAGTGCCGGGAAAAATAGTGGAAACTATTCTCAAGATCAAAATTGTAGAGCATATAGAAAAATATGATTTAATGGGACACAGTCAACATGGATTTACCCGAGGGAAGTCTTGCCTAACAAATCTTCATTTTTTTGAAGGGGTTAATAAACATGTGGATAAAGGTGAACCGGTAGATGTAGTGTATTTGGATTTTCAGAAGGCGTTTGACAAAGTCCCTCATGAGAGGCTTCTACGAAAACTAAAAAGTCATGGGATAGGAGGCGATGTCCTTTCGTGGATTACAAACTGGTTAAAAGACAGGAAACAGAGAGTAGGATTAAATGGTCAATATTCTCAGTAGAAAAGGGTAAACAGTGGAGTACCTCAGGGATCTGTATTGGGACCGGTGCTTTTCAATATATATATAAATGATCTGGAAAGGAATACGACGAGTGAGGTTATCAAATTTGCGGATGATACAAAATTATTCAGAGTAGTTAAATCACAGGCAGACTGTGATACATTGCAGGAGGACCTTGCAAGACTGGAAGATTGGGCATCCAAATGGCAGATGAAATTTAATGTGGACAAGTGCAAGGTGATGCACATAGGGAAAAATAACCCTTGATGTAGTTACATGATGTTAGGTTCCATGTTAGGAGCTACCACCCAGGAAAAAGAACGAGTAGATGTGACTCGGTTATTTACACTTTCGAATAATAGAAGGACTAGGGGGCATTCCATGAAGTTAGCAAGTAACACATTTAAGACTAATCGGAGAAATTTCTTTTTCACTCAACGCACAATAAAGCTCTGGAATTTGTTGCCAGAGGATGTGGTTCGTGCAGTTAGTGTAGCTGGGTTCAAAAAAGGTTTGGATAAGTTTTTGGAGGAGAAGTCCATTAATGGCTATTAATCAATTATACTTAGGGAATAGCCACTGCTATTAATTGCATCAGTAGCATGGGTTCTTCTTAGTGTTTGGGTAATTGCCAGGTTCTTGTGGCCTGGTTTTTGGCCTCTGTTGGAAACAGGATGCTGGGCTTGATGGACCCTTGGTCTGTCCCAGCATGGCAATTTCTTATGTTCTTATGGGATACAGAGGTGATAAACTTTGACCTGGAGAAGCAATTCATGGCTGAGCTATTTGTTCTGCCAGCAAGCTGTGTATCGAGGCCCCTCCAAGGTCTCACTGTCTTTTTCCATATAAACTAAGCTGTACGAAACACCTCCTCTGTACACCCCCTACAATACAACAAAAACCAAATTGGAGTGTTATAGCCTATATGGCTATCTCTGATGTCCGGTATTATAAATATGGGTACTCATCACTTTATCAGCTGTAACCGTTTTTATATAATTAGGTACCACTATAACATTATAGAACTGAGACTAGATCCTGGTCCGGGGGTGCCACACAGCAGAAGCAATGGCAAGTGAAACACCCCCCCCCCCCCCGAGGGAGAGGGTGGGGCCAGCACTGAAATAAAGAAACAAGCCCATCCGTCCTGCTGCTTGACTGTTCATGAGCTGTTTACATATGTATGTCAGGGCTTTTAAAAGCAGTAGGGAAGAGAGCGAGAAAGGGCAGCAACAGACTCATTAACACCTGAAGATGATGCCTGAATCTCCCTATGACCAGCAGATGACTTCAGCCTGCCTGAAGTCCCCCATGTAAAGAAAAGGTCCTGCCTGCTGCATCATGATCGAGACAACAGATTTCAACGTGTGCTGCCATCCCAGGGACGTCCTCCGTAAGCCACAATGTCTCCTTCAGATCTACAAACTGGACCTTTATAATGGTGAGAACTGATGGTAAGCTTTACAGTCATGGGGGCTGGTTAATTATATTTATTAATTAACATACTTGAAGCAAGATTAAGTTTCTGATATGTTTATGTTCATTGATGTTCCAGAGCTTTACTCAGTATAAGCCTATGCTGTGTTAAAGGCTGTAGAGATATGTATTACAAACTGGCTAAAAGACAGGAAACAGAGAGTAGGATTAAATGGACAATTTTCTCAGGAAGGGAGTGGGGAGTGGAGTGCCTCAGGGATCTGTATTGGGACCCTTACTGTTCAATATATTTATAAATGATCTGGAAAGAAATACGACGAGTGAGATAATCAAATTTGCAGATGATACAAAATTGTTCAGAGTAGTTAAATCACAAGCAGATTGTGATACATTGCAGGAAGACCTTGTGAGACTGGAAAATTGGGCATCCAAATGGCAGATGAAATTTAATGTGGATAAGTGCAAGGTGATGCATATAGGGAAAAATAACCCATGCTATAATTACACAATGTTGGGTTCCATATTAGGTGTTACAACCCAAGAAAGAGATCTAGGTGTCATAGTGGATAACACATTGAAATCGTTGGTTCAGTGTGCTGCGGCAGTCAAAAAAGCAAACAGAATGTTGGGAATTATTAGAAAGGGCATGATGAATAAAACGGAAAATGTCATAATGCCTCTGTATCGCTCCATGGTGACACCGCACCTTGAATACTGTGTACAATTCTAGTCGCCGCATCTTAAAAGAGATATAATTGCGATGGAGAATGTACAGAGAAGGGCGACCAAAATACGGGGAATGGAACAGCTCCCCTATGAGGAAAGACTAAAGAGGTTAGGACTTTTCAGCTTGGAGAAGAGACGGCTGAGGGGGGATATGATAGAGGTGTTTAAAATCATGAGAGGTCTAGAACGGGTAGATGTGAATCGGTTATTTACTCATAAGAACATAAGAACATAAGAAATTGCCATGCTGGGTCAGACCAAGGGTCCATCAAGCCCAGCATCCTGTTTCCAACAGAGGCCAAACCAGGCCACAAGAACCTGGCAATTACCCAAACACCTAGAAGATCCCATGCTACTGATGCAATTAATAGCAGTGACTATTCCCTAAGTAAACTTGATTAATAGCAGTTAATGGACTCTCTTCCAAGAACTTATCCAAACCTTTTTTGAACCCAGCTACACTAACTGCACTAACCACATCCTCTGGCAACAAATTCCAGAGATTTATTGTGCGTTGAGTGAAAAAGAATTTTCTCCGATTAGTCTTAAATGTGCTACTTGCTAACTTCATGGAATGCCCCCTAGTCCTTCTATTATTCGAAAGTGTAAATAACCGAGTCACATCTACTTGTTCAAGACCTCTCATGATCTTAAAGACCTCTATGATATCCCCCTCAGCCGTCTCTTCTCCAAGCTGAACAGCCCTAACCTCTTCAGCCTTTCCTCATAGGGGAGCTGTTCCATCCCCTTTATCATTTTGGTTGCCCTTCTCTGTACCTTCTCCATTGCAACTATATCTTTTTGAGATACGGCGACCAGAATTGTACACAGTATTCAAGGTGTGGTCTCACCATGGAGCGATATAGAGGCATTATGACATTTTCCGTTTTATTAACCATTCCCTTCCTAATAATTCCTAACATTTTATTTGCTTTTTTGACTGCTGCAGCACACTGAGCTGATGATTTCAATGTATTATCTACTATGACGCCTAGATCTCTTTCTTGGGTGGTAGCTCCTAATATGGAACCTAACATCGTGTAACTACAGCTAGGGTTATTTTTCCCTATATGCAACACCTTGCACTTGTCCACATTAAATTTCATCTGCCATTGGATGCCCAATCTTCCAGTCTTGCAAGGTCCTCCTGTAATGTATCACAGTCTGCTTGTGATTTAACTACTCTGAATAATTTTGTATCATCTGCAAATTTGATAACGTCACTCATCGTATTCCTTTCCAGATCATTGATATATATTGAAAAGCACCGGTCCAAGTACAGATCCCTGAGGCACTCCACTGTTTACCCTTTTCCACTGAGAAAATTGACCATTTAGTCCTACTCTCTGTTTCTGTCTTTTAACCAGTTTGTAATCCACGAAAGGACATCGCCTCCTATCCCATGACTTTTTAGTTTTCGTAGAAGCCTCTCATGAGGGACTTTGTCAAACGCCTTCTGAAAATCCAAATACACTACATCTACCGGTTCACCTTTATCCACATGTTTATTAACCCCTTCAAAAAAATGAAGCAGGTTTGTTAGGCAAGACTTCCCTTGGGTAAATCCATGTTGACTGTGTCCCATTAAATCATGTCTTTCTATATGCTCTACAATTTTGATCTTGAGGATAGTTTCCACTATTTTTCCCGGCACTGAAGTTAGGCTCACTGGTCTATAGTTACCCGGATCACCCCTGGAGCCTTTTTTAAATATTGGGGTTACATTGGCCACCCTCCAGTCTTCAGGTACAATGGATGATTTTAATGATAGGTTACACATTTTAACTAATAGGCCAGAAATTTCATTTTTGAGTTCCTTATTACCCTGGGATGCATACCATCCGGTCCAGGTGACTTGCTACTCTTTAGTTTGTCAATCTGGGCCTACTACATCTTCCAGGTTGACAGTGATTTCGTTCAGTTCGTCTGACTCATCACCCCTGAAAACCAACTCCGGAACTGGTATCTCCCCAACATCCTCACTAGTAAACACGGAAGCAAAGAATTAATTTAGTCTTTCTGCAATGGCCTTATCTTCCCTAAGAGCCCCTTTAACCCCTCGGTCATCTAATGGTCCAACCGACTCCCTCACAGATTTCTTGCTTTGGATATATTTTAAAAAGTTTTTATTATGAGTTTTTGCCTCTATGGCCAACTTCATTTCAAATTCTCTCTTCGCTTGTTTTATCAATGTTTTACACTTAACTTGACAATGCTTATGTTTTATCCTATTTTCTTCAGATGGATCTTTCTTCCAATTTTTGAAGGATGATTTTTTGGCTAAAATAGCCTCTTTCACCTCACCTTTTAACCATGACGGTAATCGTTTTGCCTTCCTTCCACCTTCTTAATGCGTGGAATACATATGGACTGCACCTCTAGGATTGTATTTTTAAACAATGTCCAAGCCTGTTGAACACTTTTAACCTTTGCAGCTGCACCTTTCAGTTTTTTTCTGACTATTTTCCTCATTTTCGGATAGTAGAAAGACTAGGGGGCATTCCATGAAGTTAGCATGTGGCACATTTAAAACTAATTGGAGAAAGTTCTTTTTTACTCAACGCACAATTAAACTCTGGAATTTGTTGCCAGAGGATGTCGTTAGTGCAGTTAGTGTAGCTGGGTTAAAAAAGGATTGGATAAGTTCTTGGAGGAGAAGTCCATTACCTACTATTAATTAAGTTGACTTAGAAAATAGCCACTGCTATTACTAGCAACGGTAACATGGAATAGACTTAGTTTTTGGGTACTTGCCAGGTTCTTATGGCCTAGATTGGCCACTGTTGGAAACAGGATGCTGGGCTAGATGGACCCTTGGTCTGACCCAGTATGGCATGTTCTTATGTGTTGTCTCATTCTAAGTGGTAAACACATTACAGGAAACCTACTAACCGACATGAAACTCATAATAAATATCGAAAAGACAGAAATAATCATCCTGGATAGAAAAAAGAAGCCATCACCCCCTCCACCGCTAAAAATGAAGAACCAAAAAACAGCCAATTTCACCTGTCACTCATGCTCGCAACTTAGGGATCATCGACAGTGAACTATCATTCAAGAACCTTAATTTTAGTAGTGATATGGAAGGATACCACAAACTACTAACACTAAGATGACTAAAACCTTTCCTAACCCCAGACGACTTTCTTCAAACTGGACTACTGCAACTCATTATTAATCGGTCTACCACTCTCCACTATCCACCCACTACAAATCTTACAAAATGCAGCCGCCAGAATCCTCACAGGAACAAAAAAACAAGAATATATCACCCCAACTCTGATATCACTACAATTGGCTCCCAATAAATTCCGAATAGAGTATAAAATACTGACCTTAATACACAAATTAATACACAAAGGACAAACTGACTGGTTAAACACAACGATAAGACTCCACACACCGCAACGAAACCGCTGCTCAACCTGGTTATTCACCAAAGCCTACCAAAACAACAAGTGACATCCCCCTCAACCTTATTATCCTGTAGCCCAAACCTTTTCTATATAACCACTTGCAACCCTGTGAAAATACATAACCAATATTGTTTATTCACAACCGGAATATGTACTATAATCCTTTACCTGCTCACTAACTTATTGTACTATCACGCTTATGTACAATAATACCTATGACCCTTATATGTACTTATGATTCTTATATGTACTTATAATACTTATACGTGCTTACAAATCTTGTATGTAATTTTAATACTTATATGTACTATAATGCCGTTACTTACTCACTAACTTTTATATAGCAACCTAAACCTGTATTTCTCTATCAGTCGAAACATGTAAATTATTGTGATGGCGAAACTGGACGGTATATAAAACTTGACAGACAAATAAACAAACAAACAAAGAAACCTGAAATGTCTGAAAATAAAGCAGTCTGATTCTGAGACAAACGGGTGTTCTTTCCTGGGCTTTTCATACGCATATAAGGTAATAAGTGTTAAATTTCTATAGCATGACCAGTAGCCCTCAGAGAGGGAAGGGGAGGGGAGGGAGAGCAGTCTCCTCCCAGCTAAGCCTACCCTGATATTGCTTACAGGCTCCCCTTACAGCAGTTTTCAAAGCACTTTTCTACATTAGTGCAGATTTTCAGGTTAACTCACATTTTTCCCTCTTGGTGTATTTTCATGGCATTAGTTTTCTGCATTGCACAGTACTGTAAGTTTCCTGCACATGAGTAAACTAAACCTAAAAGTTAGCAGTGATTTTAACTCATGGCTTGGAAGCCGGTTTTATTACTTGCTGAGTGCCTGGAAGAAACTTGAGTGCCGTTCAGCACTAGGGCCAGGTAGATTCAGACTGGCTAAAGCGGGGCTTGCATTTTCCATCTCTCTGTTCTGACCAGAGGAAGGCAAGACGCATATTAAGTTAGTGCAATTAAAAGCCATTATCGTATACAGTAGTTTTAATTGACGTTTCTTCCCGTCCCTATTCGGTAACTGAAACAGGTGAGAACAGATAAGCGGAAAGCACGCCGGGCGCACAGATGGCGGCAGAGAAGGCAATGCCGGGAGATGCGGAGCGGAGCCGGACCTGGGCTCCGCGGGGCGGTGGGGCTCGCTGAGAGGGGTCATGGAGATCTCTATCTGGGCACAGCTTGCGTTTTCCTGCCAGAAAAGGAGGTGGTGCTAGGACTGGGCCCCGGGAGGGCAGCTCCAGCCCGAGCCACGGCGCCCCAATCCCTGCCGCCACTCACCTGCCATCTTGTAGCCGCTACTGTCAGCCATTGAAAACCTCTGCCCCTTCCCCCTGTCACTGCGCCGGATGCGCAGAGAACGCCAACACTCACTTCCTTAGCAACGGACCCGTGCCCTAACACCGACTTCCTTAGCAACCAGCTTGTCCCTGCCATAGTGTTTCCTTAGCAACCAGCGCTTCCGGCCCGGGGCGAGCAGGGCGAGTCGCGCTGCGGTGGCTTCTGGGATAGACTTCGCGAGAGGCGATGGGCCCGCAGTGCCGGTGCCGGCTGCTGCTGTCGTGGCTGTGTCTGTGTCTGGCCACCGCGAGGGGGTGGGACCCTGCCGGTTATTTGCTGTACTGTCCCTGCATGGGTAAGAGCCTTTTTATGTAGCGCCCTGCCGGCAGTGCTCCTGCTCAGGGGCTCATTTCCCGCCGCCGCCGCCATCACTAAGCTTTTCTGTACTGTTTCCTGTTACTTCCCCCCCCCCCCTTTTCTTCTGCATTTGAGTTTATTGTTCCACTCGGTCTCATTATTACCTCGATTCCGTTACAGTTTGAAAAACATAACATCCTCAACATATCCACCTCCCTCAACCCAAATCATTCTAATTACCATAACTAAAACCATCCTAAAACTAATAATTTCTAAATCGAAATAACCAATACTGAATAGCCCCAGTCTAATAACTTAATATAAATTATCCAGCTGCCAAAGCAAACAATCTAGCTTTTAAACCCTAAAATACTTAGTATAATTCCTCTCTTCCAGTAAAGCAAAAATGAGCCTCCTTATCATCCCACCAGACTAGTCCAGAGCATGGATTTTCTCCTCTACCAACAAATGGAGACAGAGGAATTAGTTTTCCTGACACCAACTTATATAGGGAGCAGAACCACCTGTAGTACTTCAGTATTTCTATGTCTCTAGCATATGGTAGAGGTCCCACACCTATAGTCTGCAGTTCTGTGCACACATTTTTCTCAGGGTCAGTTAGGTTGTTTTAGGCTGCCCCCTGTTTGCGCAGGGATGAGTAGTGAGGTCAGTGGCCACTGTCTGGCTTGATCCTGCCAATTGAAGAGGTCTGAAAACCAGTATAGTGTTGGTTTCCCTCTTCCCCCATGCCTCCTTTTCTCTTTTGGGCTGTTTGGGGGCTTGTTTGAGCTCTCAAAGTAGTAGCTGCTGGTCAGAGGACCTAGGTAACTGAGAAGTATCTTTGTTTTTTTTTAAACAAGTAAAAATAAATAAATAAATCTCAAAGGAACAAAAAGAAGTCGACTGGGTGCTGCTTCTCCTGTGGTGCACGAGCAGTCAGAGGTATGATTGGAGCTTGACTTGGGGGATGAGAGGGTAAGGCACACACACACCTGTGTGGCTCATGCGGAATGCAGAAAATGCTCTGGGTGTGGAGGCCCATGTGGAAGTGCTTCTGTTTCAGGAGTTTGCTTGCACCGGTACTGGGGGAGAATGGGGCCATTCAACCCCACTCAGGGGTGAACTTGGTAGGCTGACTGCCTCTGGAGCAAGTCAAATGCAGGATCCAATGCAAGCCCTGCCCTGGAGGGAGGACACGTCCTCATTTAGGTTCCAATTCCTGCAACCACTGAGGAAGGAAGGAATCCTCGTACACCCTTATTTGGATGATTGGCTGATCAGGGCAAAATCCCCCAGAGAAAGTCTCCAGGTGACCAACAGAGTCAAACTCTACTGGAGAGCCTTGAGTGGGTGGTCAACACAAACAAGAGCTGTCTGCAGCCCTCCCAATCTCTAGAATACCTGGGAGTTCGGTTCGACACCAAACAAGACAAGGTCATCCTGACACCGACAAGGAGATCAAAACTGATGACCAGTTGCAAACCCTGTTGAGCGAGCTTCGTCCCACAGCAGGGTCTATTTCCAAGTACTCTGCCTCATGGCATCCACACTGGAAGTAGTGCCATGGGCAAGAGCTCACATGAGACCCCTACAGCGCTCCTACTGTCATGATGGAACCCGCTGTCCCAGAACTACACCGTTCGTCTCCAGCTCCCAGGACAAAGTTCGGACCCAACTACGCTGGTGGCAACAAGAAGGCCATCTGAGCCAGGGAGTGAGGCTGTCCTCACCGACCTGGGATCCTTTTCACCACGGACGCCGCCTACGAGGATGGGGGAGCACAGTGCTAGGAGGAGCTGACCGCCCAGGGCAATGGAACAAAGAAGAGTCTGGATGGAACATCAACGCCTAGAAGCTCGGGCAGTCAGACTAGCCTGCCTATGGTTCAGACACAGACTCCGAGACAAATTCAGAGTCATGTCGGACAACACCACAACAGTGGCCTACATCAACGTCAGGGAGGAACCAGAAGCCAACAGGTGTCTCTGGAAATAGACCCCCTTAATGATGTGGGCGGAAGCAAATCTTCGAGAGATCTCGGCCGCTCACATCGCGTGGAAAGACTACGTCACTGCGGATTACCTCAGCAGAGAAAGTCTAGACCCAGGAGAATGGAGACTGTCGACCACAGCCTTCCAGTTGATAGTCAACCATTGGGGAACACCAACCATGGACCCTCCTGGCAAAACGGTCAACCCCTAGTACCCAGCTTCTTCAGCCGCAGATGGGAACCTCAGTCCCAGGGAATCGATGCCCTGGTACAGACCTGGCCACAGGAAACTCTACTATATGCCTTCCCGCCGTGGCCCCTATTGGGCGCAATCATCCACAAGATAGAACACCACAGGGAACAGTACTTCTAGTGGCCCTGGACGACCAAGAAGGCCGTAGTACGTAGAAATGCAAAGGCTATTGACAGAGAGCCCTCTCTCGCTACCGCACACAGGGATCTGCTCCAACAAGGGCCGATCCTCCACGAGGACCCAGCTCGATTCTCTCTTACGGCCTGGCCATTGAGAGGACTCGCCTGAGGAAGAGTGGATACTCGGGGCAGTAATTGACACCCTGCTCCGAGCACGCAAGTTCTCCACACCCCTAACATACATAAGGATTTGGAGATTATTCGAAGCCTGGTGTGAGGACCGCGACATCATCCCACGGTTAGTCAAAATTCCCATGATTTTGGAATTCCTGCAGAATGGCCTACAGAAGGGATTGTCTCTCAACTCCATCAAGGTACAGGTGGCCGCATTGTCATGTTACGGAACCAAGAGTGAGGATGGTAGCCTAGCCTCTCACCCAGACTCTCCTGCTTCCTGAAAGGAGTCAAGCAGATCGACCACCCCTAAAGTGGCCGGTGCCTCTATGGAACCTCAACCTAGCCCTAGACTTCTTAGCAGGGAGCCTCCTTCAGACCTCTCTGCGGCCTGTCCCTCCGTCTATTAACATTGAAAACAGCCTTCCTAGTGGCAGTCTGTTCGGCCCGTCGTATCTCCGAGCTGCAAGCACTGTCCTGCCGGGAGCCGTTCCTCAGGACTCACTCCGGGAGCCATTTCAGTTACTCACGGTCCCGTCCTTCCTCCCCAAAGTGGTTTCTCACTTCCATCTCGCTACCATCGCCAGATGAACATAAGAATTCGGAAGAATCTCGCCGTCTGCGTCACCTTCAACGTCGGCAGACTCCTAGTCCGATACCTGGAAAGGTCGGAATCCGTACGAAAGACGGACCATATATTGGTCCTTCACAGCAAGGGGAAGCGGCCTCGCGGGCAACCATAGCGCGCTGGATCAAAGAAGTTATCAAGGCGGCCTTCGTAGAAGCAGGCAAGCCGCCACTTTTGCAAGCCCAGGCAGTGTCCTGGGCGGAAACCAAGATGCTGTCAACTCCCGAGATCTGACGGGCGGTGACATGGTCTTCCATTCACACTTTCTCTAGGTTCTACCACCTGGATGTCAGGCTCGGGAGGACATAGCATTTGCAAGGGCAGTACTAAGTGGGCCATGACAGCCTCCCACCCAGTTTGGGAGTAGCTTTTATACATCCATTGTTCCTGAGTCCATCTGCTACATGCTAGGAAATGGAGAAATTACTTACCTGATAATTTTGTTTTCCCTTAGTGTAGACAGATGGACTCAGATCGCACCCATGGCTGCCGTCATTCATGGAATTCTCAGGCGAATCCCCGAGAGCGAGATAATCACGGGTAAGCCATGCTTTCCTTCATCTAGGACACCCATCCTACCAGGTTGTCTATGTTTCTTGGTTGAGGGCACTGGCGGTCTCCAACTATAACCAATTCAACCAGTTCAAGTTAATCAAGTTAGCCAAGTTATTCAAGTTAATCAGTCACGCATATATCCACAATTGCTTTTCGAGGAGAATACTGAGAGGTGACTTCCTGCAGGGGTATATGTACTAGGTTCTGACGTCAGATTGAAATCTGACTCCGTCTCAAACTGCTATCAGGAGCACACTATACCCATTTGGTCCTGAGTCCATCTGTCTACACTAAGGAAAACAAAATTATCAGGTAATTTCTCCATTCTGACCTCTCCAGGTGCATGTTGGAGCAGCTCCCGAATAGAACACTGCTATAAATGAGAGTTCACCATTTGAGCAAGGAAATTACTTCCCAGACTCTACTCCTTCCTCTTGCCCATAATCTTAGGAGCAGAATTTGCAAGCAGCAACACAGAGACCCCCTAACACCACTCCCTCTGAGATAAGTCGCCAAGAACATTAGAGTTAGGTTTAATCATATTAATTAATTCTCCTTTCTCTGAATTTGCTACATTGCTATGGGCCTTATTTCCCAAACCACATGTATTTGAGGGCTGATCATAACAGACAAGTTTTCTCATGTTTTTTTCAAAACTGATATTTAAATTTTTTTTATGCTTATCCAATGTGGCAACAAGTGCTGTCAGACATTTTTTTTCTGTCATTTTATGACTGGAATAGGGTGGTTTTGGTAGATATTTTTCCTATTCCCCTAGGACTTTTGTTTTTTTCTTTTAGGGAGATTTTGGCAATCAAGCAGACCACTTTCTGGGTTCCTTGGCATTTGCAAAGATGGTGAATCGGACCTTGGCTGTGCCTCCTTGGATTGAATATCGCCATCACCGTCCTCCTTATACTAATGTGAGTTCTATTTGCTGAAATAATCTTGATTAGTTGCTGGAAATAAGAGTATAGGTAGATTAACCTGATTCTTTGATTTCTGTATTAATTCCATCTGCATAGCAATACATAGTGCTGTGCATGTCTACTAGTGCTGTAGAAATAAGTAGCATAGTGTACATAATACTGACAGTGTAGTCCTTAGTAATACTCAGATTGCATTACTTTGAATTCTTTGCTTTCTTCCTGATGGATCCTGTCCTCCTTGTTTGATATAGGTAGATGTGAGGAGGAACTCTGACTTGATAGTTACCAACTAGGTAGGAAAATGTGGTTCTGATAGCAGAAACATAAGCTGTAATTCGGGACCTTCATTTCCAGTTTTTATTTTATTTTTCTGGGAATTTCAGTGTTTATTACAGTAAGAAAAATAATGGGAGAAATCAATGGAAAGAAATACCATAACTCATCATTTTTCCAGGTTATATATAATTCTTGCTCTTGTTGTAATAAATACTGATAAATCCCCAAGAAAAATAAAATAAAAACCGAAAATAAAAGTCCCTAACTAATTGAGAAGGCTATAGAGTACTGAGAAAAGCTTTGTAACTTGGCACATTTCTGTATTCTGTTAGATGGTTTTTCTCCTGTTTGCGTCTTGGATCATTTTGATCCAAGCCATTTTACTTTCTGAGGTGAGGAAAATTCTCCTTCTTGTATGAACTCTTGGGAGGCAGTGTGTCTTTCAGAATGAAAGATGAGATTTTGGGCAGAATATTTGACATTCATTTTATTTTTATTATTTATTTAGCAAAATCTATGTCTCCTTCCTAGCTTTCAAAAGATTGCACAAAGTAGTGTACAGCATCAAATAATATACAATAAATCTAAACTGATGCTTTAACAAAAATAAAAACTTGGTTAGTTCTGACTTGAATCTGGGACTAACGAAGAGATTGGCATGAGTGGGTTCATCCCTACTTTTATTGTTTCTTGCCATCTACATTTTTTTTTTACTTTAAAATTTTCTAGGAATTAGTATTTGT
Source organism: Rhinatrema bivittatum (assembly GCF_901001135.1). Lineage (NCBI taxonomy): Eukaryota > Metazoa > Chordata > Amphibia > Gymnophiona > Rhinatrematidae > Rhinatrema > Rhinatrema bivittatum. The sequence goes on along the minus strand of NW_021820889.1, from coordinate 36,284 downwards.
GAAAGGTGTCAGTTTGATGGCAGTAGAACCAAAATCCTTCAAATATCCCACACTACAGGTAGCAGATGGATTCTTTGGCATTTGCAAAGATGGTGAATGTGCTTCAACCCTGCTCTGCTAGAGAACACTTATTAGTGAGAAATTAATTCAGCTCCATGCCTATTTTAACTTTGGCTTTAAGGGCTGCCGATAGTGGTTTTAGTAATATGGATACCTTTTTCCACTGGAAATCTAGCTAACATGAACTTAGATATCATCAAAAAAACTACTAAACCAAATGGAGCTAGTTATTAATATTGAAAAAAACTGAATTCCTACATTTAGAACGAAAAAACATTGAGATCATACAAAATCCAATTATGCTAAAAAATAATCAGAAAGTTAGAAACTAGCCGAGAAGTACGGAAGCTCGGTGTAATTATTGACACGGATCTAAGCCTGAAACAACATATTAAATATTGTTTAAAAATGAAGAAGGATACGCCAAACTTATGGTCCTCAGAGACTAAAACCATTATTAACACCACAAACGTTTGAACAGTGTACAAGCACTAATATTTGCTAGCACAGACTACTGGAAACACACTATTTTTGGGATTACCATACACAACTATAAGACCACTCCAAATTTTACAAACTCTGCTGCAAGAATACTTACTGGTAAAAGAAAAGTGATCACATTACTGAAACCCTAGCAAAATTACACTGGCTACCATAGAACAAAGGATACATTACAAAACACTGTGCACAATACACAAACTAATTAACGATGAAAAAGCGGAGTGGCTGAACATATAGAAACATAGAAATGACGGCAGAAGAAGACCACAAACGGCCCATCCAATCTGCCCAGCAAGTTTCGCACTTTTTTTTTTTCTCATACGTTATGTTACTCTTGGCTCTTAGTACCTTTTGGTTCTATTTCCCTTCCACCCCACCATTAATGTACAGAGCCAGTGTTGGAGCTGCATTTAAGTGAAATATCTAGCTTAATTAGTTAGGGGTAGTAACCGCCGCAATAAGCAAGCTACACCCATGCTTGTTTGTTTACCCAGACTATGTAATTCAGTCCTTGTTGGTTGTCTGTATATAGATCCACTTTTTCTTCATTCCCCCTGCCGTTGAAGCAGAGAGCTATGCTGGATATACGTGAAGTATCAGACTTTTCTCCCTGCCGTTGAAGCAGAGAGCATGCTGGATATACGTGAAGTATCAGATTTTCTCCCCTGCCGTTGAAGCAGAGAGCTGTGCTGGATATGCGTGAAGTATCAGACTTTCTCCCCTGCCGTTGAAGCAGAGAGCTGTGCTGGATATGCGTGAAGAATCAGACTTTCTCCCAGCGTGTGCATGTCCCTCAGAGAAATCTTAGATCGGCCAACAAAGCCCTCCTAACTATCCCTTCAGTTAGGACAGCAAGACTGTCACAAGTTAGAGAGCGGGCACTGTCATTAGCAGGACTGATACTATGGAACACCATGCCCCTTGAAATTAGACTGCAGAAAAATTTCCAACTTTTAAAAAAAAAAGTTTAAAAACCTGGCTTTTCAAACAAGCATTTTACAAAGAGAATGGAGAAATGGAAAAATAAAGCAGGCAATAGAACATCAACGTACAGCACGTAATTTTGTTATGTTTACTATTTCACCATTAATTGTAATTAAAATATACAATATAAAGAGTATACACATAAGGTAAATCTTTCCACGTATAATTGGACAAGATTCATAACATTCATCTAGATACTTTATTTTTGAAACCATGTAACCGGACCTTTACTGGCACTCTGCTAGAAGTATTACATTACTATACGTGCCTATATATAAACCGTTGTGATGGTATAAAAAAGATTTTAAATAAATAAATTGAACTGAGACCAGCAGTATCTGAATTGCCCATCATCCCGTCTTTCTTTCACTCCATGGTAGAATGTGTGAATGCAGCTGAAGAGAGCTGGGAAGAACATTGTTGTGTATAGAACTGTAAGCCAGGGTGTGCACCCAGTACCCATGTCAGCTCTGCCCTCTCCTCACAGGTTTCCCTTAGAATGGGCAGGCGGCAGCTTATAGTTCCACACACAGTGTAATGTTCTTCCTTGTTTTCTTAAGTGGTGCCTGGCACGCCTCACACTCTCAAATATACTACTTTTAATTTTCGAGCTTGAAAGTGGTATTCTTGAGGCTTGATGAGACCAACTTATTTTACATAGACTACTCAATGATTTTTGGTCAATAACAGTCGAAGTTGGATTTTAATATTTCTTTGTACGAATTTATTTATTGTTTTAACTTGTGAACAATAATAGTAAAAGAAAATAAAAAAAATAGTAAACATTCAGTGGTTTGGTTTTTTTTACATAATGTAGGATGGCAGAACTAGATTTTAATTGGTAATCTACAGATAAAATGTTCTGTAACTCGATCCCGATACATTGAGCTGTTCAGTCTCCCTCTATTGCCACCTTCTGTTAACATCTGTTCCTACCCAATGTTCACAGTAGCTAGGGCAGCTGGGGTGACAAAAGCAGATGAGATGTGAACCCAAACCATTCTAGACAGAGAAATGGGTGTCACAGGTAACCCCAGAACATTTGGAATCACAGAGGAATTGGGAGTCACAAGCTCAAGGAGACCTATGGATACCTGCATTAATGACATATGTTATTACAGGTTCTAGAAACAAACACTAATAGTAATAATGCTGAAAAAAATACTTAATTGCATTAGGGCTAAGATTGGTTTGCTTATGTACTGGTGAAGCTGATTGGTTGGTGGTCTCTTTCTATACTAGGTGCATGTTTCTTATGAGGAGTATTTCAAATTGGAGCCCCTCTTGGAATATCATCGTGTGATCAGCCTCGAGGAGTTTATGAGAACGCTAGCACCTGTGTACTGGCCTCCAGACAAGCGTGTGGCATATTGCTTCGAAGCAGCAGCTCTGAGAAGCACTGATAAAAAGACCTGTCCAATGAAGGTATTTAGCTGGTATTGAGTTTGCAATCTGAAAAAAGGAGGAATCTGAGGGCCCAAGCACATTTTATTCATATGAACTGCATTATTGCCATATTCTAAAGTACTAAAATGAATGAACACACTAGGGTGAATATAAGTGATAAACCAAAATGTTTTGATTCACCACAAATCTAAATTAGAAGACTATAGTGAAAAAAGTGTGAGATGACTATCATATATGAGAACGCTGTTAACGCTCACTCAAAGAGTGCATATGGTCTATGATTTGGTGGCAGGAATTGGAACAAGCCAAGATTTTTACAAGATAAGTGACTTTTATTTGCAAAAAGAAAATTCTAGATACAAAAGTTTAAGATAAAAATAAGGACTTTAATGATGACCCATGATTATAATCTAGTAGATGTGGTCAAATTATAGACCATAAACTCTATTGGAGTGAATGTTAACAGCATTCTCACATATGATAGTCCTCTCACACTTTTTCTACTATAGGCCTAAATTTATCAGAATGCTATAAATATAGCGGAAATAGTGCCCATAAAAAAATTTAAATTAAAAAAAAAAAAGGGTGCCATGTGGTTAGGCTAATTATCCTGCTCCTGCATTGCATAGGTAATTTCCGCAAGATGTGATACATTTATTGCACCTGCACTATTTTTCGCTTCATGCACTGATTAATACACCGTGGGAAGCGTTACTGGGGAAAATGTTTTTAGCGTAATGCTTATCATTAAAATCATCCATTGTACCTGAAGACTGGAGGATAGCAAATGTAACCCCAATATTTAAAAAGGGCTCCAGGGGTGATCCGGGAAACTACAGACCGGTTAGCCTGAATTCAGTGCAAGGAAAAATAGTGGAAAGTGTTCTAAACATCAAAATCACAGAACATATAGAAAGACATGGTTTAATGGAACAAAGTCAGCATGGCTTTACCCAGGGCAAGTCTTGCCTCACAAATCTTCACTTTTTTGAAGGAGTTAATAAACATGTGGATAAAGGTGAACCGGTAGATGTAGTATACTTGGATTTTCAGAATGCGTTTGACAAAATTCCTCATGAAAGGCTTCTAGAAAAAGTAAAAAGTCATGGGATAGGTGGCGATGTCCTTTCATGGATTGCAAACTGGCTAAAAGACAGGAAACAGAGAGTAGGATTAAATGGGCAATTTTCTCAGTGGAAGGGAGTGGACAGTGCAGTGCCTCAGGGATCTGTATTCTGACCCTTACTGTTCAATATATTTATAAATGATCTGGAAAGAAATACGACGAGTGAGATAATCAAATTTGCAGATGACACAAAATTATTCAGAGTAGTTAAATCACAAGCAGATTGTGATAAATTGCAGGAAGACCTTGTGAGACTGGAAAATTGGGCATCCAAATGGCAGATGAAATTTAATGTGGATAAGTGCAAGGTGATGCATTTAGGGAAAAATAACCCTTGCTATAATTACACAATGTTGGAGTCCATATTAGGTGCTACAACCCAAGAAAGAGATCTAGGCGTCAGTGGATAACACATTGAAATCGGCAGTTCGGTGTGCTGCGGCAGTCAAAAAAGCAAACAGAATGTTAGGAATTATTAGAAAGGGAATGGTGAATAAAACGGAAAATGTCATAATGCCTCTGTATCACTCCATGGTGAGACCGCATCTTGAATACTGTGTACAATTCTGGTCGCCGCATCTCAAAAAAGATATAATTGCGATGGAGAAGGTACAGAGAAGGGCTACCAAAATGATAAAGGGAATGGAACAACTCCCCTATGAGGAAAGACTAAAGAGGTTAGGACTTTTCAGCTTGGAGAAGAGACGACTGAGGGGGGATATGATAGAGGTGTTTAAAATCATGAGAGGTCTAGAACGGGTAGATGTGAATCGGTTATTTACTCTTTCGGATAGTAGAAAGACTAGGGGGCACTCCATGAAGTTAGCATGGGGCACATTTAAAACTAATCGGAGAAAGTTCTTTTTTACTCAACGCACAATTAAACTCTGGAATTTGTTGCCAGAGGATGTGGTTAGTGCAGTTAGTGTAGCTGTGTTTAAAAAAGGATTGGATAAGTTCTTGGAGGAGAAGTCCATTACCTGCTATTAAGTTCACTTAGAGAATAGCCACTGCCATTAGCAATGGTTACATGGAATAGACTTAGTTTTTGGGTACTTGCCAGGTTCTTGTGGCCTGGATTGGCCACTGTTGGAAACAGGATGCTGGGCTTGATGGACCCTTGGTCTGACCCAGTATGGCATTTTCTTATGTTCTTATGTTCTTACCTTGGTGTACAAACTAATGGAAATGCTGCTGAAGGAAAGGATAGTCAACTATCTACAATCCAATGTGTTGCAGGATCTGAGGCAACATGATTTTACTAGAGAAAGGCCATGTCAAACCAATTTTATTTTTTGATTGGGCATCTAGAGAATTGGATCAAGGAAGAGCATTTGATGTAATTTATCTGGAATTCAGCAAAGCTTTTGATACTATCCCATATGGAAGGCTCATGAACAAAATGAAAAGCCTGTGAGTGGGTCCCATAGTGGTAGAATGGATTACAAACTGGTTGACTGAAAGATGACAGTGAGTGATGGTAAATGGAACCTATTAAGAGAAGAGTGATTAGTAGAGTGCCTCAAGGTTTGGTTCTGGGGCTAGCTTTGTTCAATATCTTTGTGAGTGACATAGCAGAAGGGTTAGAAGGAAACGTTTGTTGTTTTGCAAATGACACTAAGATCTGCAACAAACTTGGACACACCTGAATGAATGGAGAGAATGAAAAGTGATCTAAGAAAGCTTGAGGAGTGGTCAAAGGTATGGCAGCTGGCATTCAATGTCAAGAAGTTCAGAATCATGCAGCTAGGGTGCAGAAATCCAAAGGAGCTATACATGATGGGGGGCAAGAGACTGATCTCAAGGATCAGGAATTAGACCTCAGGATGATAGTGTTGGATGATCTGAAAGCAGCAAAGCAATGTGACAAGGTGGTGGCTAAGGCGAGAAGAATGCTGGGCTACTTCAAAAGAGGCATAACCAGCAGGATAAAGGAAGTGATATTGCTCTTGTACAGAGCATTGGTGAGGCCTCATCTGGAGTACTGTGTTCAGTTCTGGATACTGAGTCTTTAAAAGGATAGAGACAGGATCAAAGCTGTCTATAGAAAGACAAAAATGGTGTGGGGTCTTCATCAAAAGCCATATGAGATTAGACTAAAGGTCCTAACTATGTATACCATGGAGGAGAGAAGGGATTGGGGGGGGGGGGGAGATTATACAGGCAATTACATTCTTGGAGTATACATTATACATGGGAATCAAGCCTTTTCCAATGGAAAGAAAGCTGAAGAACTAGGGGTTATAATATGAAGCTCTAAAAGGGTAGACTCAGGAACAATGTCAGGAAATATTTCTTCATGGAAAGGGTAGTTGCATGGAATGCCCTCCCAGAAGAGGTAGCTAAGATGAGAACTGTCCCACACTAAACCTCTCCAGATGGTCCAAAATGCAGCAGCCAGAATACTGACAAACACGGGGAGAAGAGACCACATCATTCCCATCCGTAAAAGGCCTACACTGGCTGCCAATCCACTACAGAATCTTGCATAAGTCCATTTCCACTATCTATAAAGCCATCCATCACCACGCTCCACTCAACCTCCAAATCCCATTCAGGAAACATTCCTCCTCTAGACCTATTAGAGAAGCTTACAGAGACTCACTATATGTACCCCATGCCAAAAACTCTCAACATATAACATTTAGAGACCGGGCTTTCTCTACAGCAGGACCATCACTATGGAACTCCATTTCACTGGAACTTCATCAAGAATCGTGCCTTCGAACATTCAGAAAAAGGCTTAAGACGTGGTTGTTTAAACAAGCCTTTCCAGACCCTAATTAAATCTCATTTCAATGACAACCACAGTCAGCCATTTTTAGAACACTGTAAATAATTGATCTTACTGTTAAATTACTTTAGACTTTTCTCCACCCAGTTTGAATTTCCTTGTTTTATTGTAACTTTAAAGTTCTTCTTTTCACTGTTATAGTTTTTCAATTGTTGTTTTACTCTACACCCTCTGTTTAATGTAAACCAGCATGATGTGATTCTTATCTTGAATGCCGGTATAGAAAAACGCTAAATAAATAAAATAAATAAATAAACCTAGAGGATCCCTAATTGCTAAAGGATGGAAATAAAGAGCACAGAGTGGCAGTTACTACCCTTAATAGAATAAGAATGAATCAATAAATAAAGCTTGCAGGGCCGACTAGATGGTCCACTGGGGTCTTTTTATACCAACATTTACTATGTTACTATATTAAACTTAGTAGTATATGCCCTTGTAATTTCAGAATTGGATTATTGTGACATGCTGTATGTGAGGTTGCCAGATAGGAGTTACTAGAAAACATGGCAGCATAATTGATTATGGGAAAATCTAAGTTTGAAAAAGCCTTTCATCTACTTGCAGAACTCAACTGACTACCCATTGTTGAGAGTGCTAAATTTAAGCTGCTCACCAATGCATTTCAATTGATGAGGGACAATGGTCCTAAAACCTATGGTATAGGCCAGGTTGGGAATTAAGGTCATCACAGGGATTTTTTTGATGGCAGCATTGGCCCCAAAGTTATGAATGAAACTGTATGCAGCATGAGCTTTTCACAGGTAGCTCTGAAGCTTTGGAATGCGATGCTAGCGTCTGTTAGAGCAGAATTGAATCTTCTGAAATTTCTGAAGCAAATGACGATATTTTTGTTTCTAAATATGAGGTGTTTTATATAATTGGGTATAATATGAGTAATTATAGAGTCCTTTAAAAGTGAGGTATTTTTTGTTTGGGAGTTATGTACTGTAATTTTAGATTTTAGTTTTAATTTTGTTCGATTCAGTTTGGTTTTGTTTTTATTTTTATGCTTTTATGTTTTAATCTTTATATTTTGTTTTTAAATTATGAATGTTATGTTAAGAACCACTTTCATTGTATTTTTACTGTTTATACAGCATATAAATTTATTTTAAAAAATTGGGTAACTGAAATATGTGAGTATGTTACTATGAGGTTTGTTTGCAAATGTGTGATGTCCTAACTCAAAGAATAAACATAAATATATTAGGAATTTTTTTTAGATAGCTGTCCTGGAGTCAACCCTATGACATGGAATAGTAGTATGTCCTGCCACATAGGAGATCTTAGTTTTGCTCCCAGGACTGTGGGGGTTGAAAGGTTTTGCCATGTAATAAAGATGATATGCTTGGGCCCCTAGGATAGAGAGGATGACTGTATTTTGTAGGAATAATTCTTGATGGTTGGAAAGAGCCCTGAAGAGTTCAGTCTTGGAGTGTCCTATGGTTGGGCTACCATGGTTTTATGGCTGCATCTTCAAGTATAATTAACTGCATATGTTCTGCTGTGAGGTGTCAAAATTCCAGCAGTGATTTTTTTTTTAACTCTCTTGGCTGATTCTTGTATTTTTGGGCAGCTGAACTGTTTCTGCTCTTGTTCACTTTCAGTGATTTTTATCTTTCTCTTGTCTTGCAGGATGGGAACCCCTTTGGTCCTTTTTGGGATCATTTTAATGTAGATTTTAATGGGTCAGAGCTCTTTGGAGGCCTCTCCTTCAGTTCCAGTTATAAAGATCAGTGGCTAAAAAGGTATGAAGAGGCATTGCTGAAGGAGCAAGACTGGGAGATGAAAGTATAAGTATCCAAAATTAACAAATGCACAAAATTTCATTGGTTTTAGATATTGGGAAGGTGATGTTTTCATCCATTCTAATGTTGTTCTGACACAATAGTTGTGGTATTTTGATAAATATGAAAAGGCTTATTTTATAAACCATATCTGGAGCAATACAATTAGATGATCTATGTTATAGCTTTTCTTGTTGATGGCATTTCTTGTCTCTTTCCTATGGAATGCCAGTGGAATGATTGCACAAATATTTTTGTCTGATCTTTTATTGCATCCTCTTTCTCCTGGGACAAGCAGGATGGTAGTCCTCACATGTGGGTGACATCATCAGATGGAGGCCAGCATGGAAACATTTTGTCAAAATTTCTAGAACTTTGACTAGGCACACTGAGCATGCCCAGCATGCCACTATTCACGCATCCACAGAGGGTCCCTCTTCAGTCTGTTCTTTTCCACGGAGCTATTGTCTCGGAGATGTGGAGCTCTCGCTGGTTTTGTAGGAAAACTACCATGTTCGAGTTTCTTCTCGGATTTTCCCCCGCCGGGTCCCTAGTCTCCTCTCCTGGCCTTAGTTAGAGGGTGTCGCGGTGAGTTGTACCTTCTTTGCGGTCGATCCCAAAAGGTACCGGTGGTCGCTGGCCATTGACCGCTCATCGATTGTTTTTTGACATGGTGCCATCGGGCTTTCGCCAATGCCCTCAGACTATGTCCAACACAGACCCCAATGAGATCTGTATCTTGTACCTGGGGGCATCGCATGATGTCAAGGGGTGTCACTTTTGTGCTCAGATGACCCTCAAGGGTCATCACGTGCCTGGATAAAATGGACAAGCTGTTCGGCCCCAGGGAGTCCAATCCCTCAACCTCTGCGTCGGGGGCATCGACGCCTCTGGGTAAAGAGGAACTCATGGCTACCGGTTCTGTGCTGTCTTTTCCACCGCCGGGTCCCCAGATCAAATTGGGCGATAGAGACCGGCCTGTATCCATTTCTTCTCATTCCAGGACTGGATCTTCACCATCTCCCTAGGCGCCGGGGAAAGACCGGGCCGAGCACCGTGGGAAGTCTAGGAAACACCGTCATCAGTCTCTGTCTTCGCACAAGACTAAGCTTGGGAAGGCATGAGCGCTGGCCGTGATGCCCCCAAAATGACCCCGAGCTGAGGAGGCATCGCCCTTCGAGGGTGGACCCCACTGATTCTGGTGCCGGACATCGGCCTCCCTTGGGGCTCCGGGGGAGTCCAAGTCACTCCTCCTCAGGCTGTCCTGTCTTCAGCAGCGTTTGAAGAGGAGTTAGAACACAGAGTGCGGTTGGTGGTCAGCCAAGCCCTACAAGGCATCGAGCTGCTGGCCCCATCAGGGCCATCACTAATGCTGGAGCCTGCACCATCTGTGCTAGCACCGTTACGAACATAAGAATTGCCATGCTGGGTTAGACCAAGGGTCCACCAAGCCCAGCATCCTATTTCCAACAGAGGCCAAACCAGGCCACAAGAACCTGGCAAGTACTCAAAAACTAAGATCCCATGCTACTGATGCCAGTAATAGCAGAGGCCATTCCCTAAGTCAACGTGATTAATAGCCCCGGGCGCCTTCGATGCCCCAGGAGGCACTGATGCTGCCACTAATGGAGTCCATTCCCATCGCCAATTCCTTAGATGAGGGTGGGCCGTCAGACTCAGAGAACCTGCCCTCTAAACCGTCCCCTCCCAAGGATTTGACGTTTGCGGTCTTTGTGCAGGCCATGGCGGAGTCTGTCCCCTTCCAGCTCCGGACGGAGGAAGATTCCAGGCACAAGATGCTGAGATCCTCCAGTTTGTGGATGCACCTAAGGAGGTGGTGGCTGTCCCAGTTCACAACATATTTAAGGATTTGTTTGTCCGGCTCTGGGAACACCCCATTTCAGTACCCCCTGTGAACAGGAAGACTGATGCGGTGTATCTGGTTCAGCCTACCAGGGACTTTGAGAGGCATCAGCTTCCGCACCAGTCCGTGGTGGTGGAGTCCGCCCTAAAATAAGCAAAGCATTCTTGTACCCATGCCTCTGCTCCCCCAGGCTGAGAGCACAAAGCCCGTGACACCTTGGGACGGAAAGTCTTTCAGGGCTGCATGCTGGCGCCCCATATTGTCTGCTACCAGCTGCATATGAGCCAGTATTCCAGAAACCTTTGGAAGCAGGTCCAGGATCTGGTTGAGCGCCTACCTCAGCATCTGCAAGAGGACTTCCTGAATGTGGTCCAGCAGAGTTTGGAGTGCGACAAGAATGAGGTCTGGTTTGCCTATGACGTCTTTGAGATGGCATCAAGGGTAGCTGCTACTGGCATCGGTGACCGCCGCATGGCTTGGCTCCGGGCCTCCGTCCGGAAGTTCAGGAGCACCTTGCTGACTTGCCTTGTACTGGAGAGAATCTCTTCAAGTATAAGATTAAGGAGGCAGTGGAACAGCTCAAGGTACATCTTAAGATCTTTCAGCCAGCACCTCAGATCAACAGTTCTTGGGCAAGAAGTCTTCACAGCAGGGGCCGAGGAAGTGCTATCCTCCAGCGGTCAGGGTTGAGGGCTCATGGAGCTTGGCCCTAGGACTCACCCTAGGCAAACCTGTGTCCCTAGGACTGACAGTGCCCCAGCAAAGCCCTGCCACAGGGTTTTGACTGGCCATGAGGGAGTGCAAACCAGCAAAGCCCTGCCACAAGGTTTTGACTGGCCGTGAGGGAGTGCAAACCAGCAAAGCCATGCCACAAGGTTTTGACTGGCCGTGAGGGAGTGCAAACCAGCAAAGCCCTGCCACAGGGTTTTGACTGGCCGTGAGGGAGTACAAACCAGCCACCTGTGCCTACGACAACGGACCCTCCGGTCGGAGATCGGCTGCAGTTCTTTGTGGACCATTGGCCGACCATCACCTTGGACTGGTGGTTCCTGTCCACCGTTCGGGGGGGTACAGGTTGAATTTCCAGGATGTCCCTCCAGAATCTCCCCTGTGCCCCTCTTGGGGCTTCTCGGCACATCAGGAAATACTTTTGACAGAGCTCTCCGCCCTTGTAATAGCCAGCATATCATATGTAGTGACATATAAATTCATTAGAAAAAATGTTATTGTTGGATACAAAACATTTTATCAAAAGTCTTCAAAAAACATTTAATTACTATTCATAGTTGGATACATAGAGCCCATTTTGCTTATCTCTATGGATATTGAGTCCTTATACTCAAATATCCCTCAACACTCAACTATTAGCTTAATTGAGGAGATTTTGTAAATGCGAGAGAGGAAGAGGATTCCCTCTCATTTTTTGGTTGAATTGGCAATTATTGCTTTGACCAAGAATTATTTTATGTTCAAAGATGAGTTTTTCCAACAAACTCATGGGCAGCAATGGTTGCCACAATGGCCCCAGACCTGGCATGTCTGTACATCACAACTTTTGAAGAGAAGTTTATATACTCTTCTTTGTTGTACAGACATGTCAGGTTGTGGTGCCGTTATATAGATTCCTGATTATTTGGTCTGGATCCCGGGAACAGTTTAATGATTTTTTTGATTATTTAAATCGATGTGATGAAAATTTTGAAATTCACATGTGACATTCAATTACAGTCTGTTTCCTTCTTGGACATGAAGATTTGCAGAGGGATGGGAACTTCACAACTGAACTATATCGGAAGGCTACTGATAGGAACAGTTTGTTGCATTTCAATAGTTTTCACCCTAGACACATTCGAGAGAATATTCCCTTAAGCCAGTTTTTTAGGGTGAGGAGAACGTGTTCTGATATGGCTATATATGAGACATGCTGGTGATCTATGAGACCGTTTTGAGGCATGGGGTTACCCAGTACGTATTGTGAGACAAGCATATAAAAGAGCTAAATACATCAATCGTGATTTGCTTTTGACTTCAAGGAAAAAGGTTGAATCCCCCTCTATAGTATGCGTGTTACCTTTTTCTAATAGGGTAGGGGACCTTATGCATGTTTTGAAACACTGGCATTTAGTGAGTGGCTTTTCGGGTTTGGAAGATCCACCGATGTTTTCTTTTCGGAGATCTAAAAATCTCAGAGATATGTTAGTACACTCAGATTTGATAGCTGGTGATTTTTTGGAGATTTCAGTTGGTGGTCATAGTCCCTGCAATAATTGTGGGGCATGTAAGTTTTCTATGACCATTAGGGATTTTACATGTCAAGCTACTGGATGGAAAATTGTGTTAAAATCAGTGACCAATTGTCAGTCGACATTTGCTGTTTGTTATAAGATGCCCATGTGGCTTACTGTATGTAGGAAAGACAACTAGAAAGGTAAAAACAAGGATACTGGAACATTGCAGTCGGATTCGTAACAATGTTGAAACAGCCCCTTTAGTATGTCATTGACGTGAGCATGAACATTTGATTGATGACTTGAGGTTTTTTGTATTGCAAATTATTTCTAGTAGAAGAGGAGGGGATGTGAATAAACTACTGTTAAAAGCAGAACAATGATGGATTTTTTCTTTGAAAACCTTGATATCTATGGATTTAAATGATCGGTTGGATTGGGTAGCTTGTCTGTGAAATTGTAACTTTGTCAGTTGCCTGTGGAAATATTGTTAAATCAATGTTTTGACGAATAATGGAGAATAGTAATGTGGATATCTGTGGAAGAGGTAATTATAACGTAAGTATGTTGATGTATGGAGATGTTTTTAGGTGGAATGGGAAGAGTCTTTGATGCAGAGGAGGTTCTGTTTTTAGGTATGTTGGTAAAAATAAGACTTAGAGTTTTTGATTGATGCAGAGAGCCCTTTAAATTTTCCAGAAGCACCTGTCGCAAAGAGCCCTTTAAAACCTTTTTCAGAAGCGTCGGTTCTCTAACACGGTGAAATAGGATGTAAGAATGTCTGTGGAGGATTTGCAGCCTTTGAATTAGTGAGCCCTTCAAATTATTAGGAGAGTTAGTTCTCAGTTACATTAGTGGAGGAGGACGTAAGAACGTCCACGGTCAGACGGGGGTTTTTTGATTGGCCATGGCCGGATTTAAAATGGGTATTTTAAGAGCCCTTTAAATTGCTCCGTTTTCAGAAAACAGCTGTGCAAGAACGCTGAGTGTTCGGGAAAGTTGATTTTTTGAGCGTCATTGACGGTGAGTTGCTTCGGGAGAACTTTCCCTCTTAAAAAGTTCTGTAACTATTTTTGAGAAATGATGGTTTTTGATTGTGGCTGCATTTCTTTGTTTTTTAAGAAAGTCAACAGTAAAGGCATTTTGAAGATGTGGACTCTCTGAAAAATGGGAGTGTCGGGATGAGCACTCAAACAGTGAGTTTTTTGTAGAAGGAAGTTGTTTAAAGAGCTTTTTGTAAGAAATTGGTGAGATTTATTTTTGAAAAGCTATGGGTATTTCTAAGGGTTTTTTTGGGATTTAGATGATTTTTTTGTGTTTTTTCAGATTATAAAAGAGATAAAGGTGAAACTGTGGGGCCAATAAATTTGGTTTGTCTGTATGCGGCAAGAGTAGGATACTATGAAAATTGAGGTTAGTAAATTGGTGCTGATTGAATGCACCTTCGTAATTAAAAGAAATTTTGTTTTTCAAGAATTTGTGAAAATTATGATAAAATTTTATCGGAATATTTTCCATAGTGTGGATACATTTGGGTGATCTCGTGGAGGAAACTTTTGAAGATCTGTGTATTATGCTTCCCTGAAGAAGCCGATTGCACGGCGAAACATGTTGGGAGCATGATTTTGTGAATTTGAGCTACGGAAGAAATACAATACAATGGTGTAAAGAGTGAGTGGAACAATTGTATTATATAGATTCTCTAAAAAGAAAAATTTTTAATAGTATGCTTGAGTGTATGAATGTGTTTTTATGGTGAATATTTGTTATTTACTCTATGTATCCAACTATGAATAGTAATTAAATGTTTTTTTGAAGACTTGATAAAATGTTTTATTTATTTATTTATTTATTGTTTTTGTTATACCGAGTTTCATGATAGGCATCACATCAACCCGGTTTACAAATAACAAGGAGTGTAAAGCATAACGTAACGTAAAAAACAATATTTTCAATAAGAACCTTGAACTTTAAATACAGTGAATCAGAAAAGGGAGAGGGAAAGTTACAAAAAACAAGGAAAATAAACTTGGGATGGAAGGGGAGAAATTGAACAGCACAATATTTACATTTCAGCCTATTGATACATTAGAATAGCAAGTGAAAAAATAAGACTATGAAACGGTACATAGGTAATCAAACGAATAAATATGACACAGTTGTGAATGGTAATAGTATGATAAATATTCAGCAGGAATTAGTGAGAGAGGGTTTGAGGTTGGTTGATTCGTGTTTACATTCCATTATTGCATAAGAGTTAGTGCTAGTGAGAGGAGGTTTTATTCAAGGCTTGGAAATGCTTTTTGAAAAGCCAAGTTTTTAGGTCTTTTCCTAAATGTTAAAGAGCATGGCTCTTGTCTCAAATCAGGGTGGGATCGAGTTCCAGAGAGCTGGACCTGCTGATGAGAAGGCTCTGAGACTCAAGGATTTATGTTGGTAGGTTTTGGCCTTTGGAATTTGGAGTGACTCTTTGTAGTGTTCCCTGATAGGCCTGGCGGAGGTGAATTTTTTAAGTGGTATTTGTAGGTCGAGTTGCGTGTGTTGGTTGATAGTTTTGTAAATGATGTTAATGGTTTTGTACATGATTCTATAGTGGATCGGAAGCCAATGGAGGTTTTTGAGAATAGGTGAAATGTGGTCAATTTTCCTGGAATTTGTAAGGACTCTGGCTGCAGAGTTCTGAACCATTTGTAAAGGTTTGGTGTAAGAAGCTGGGAGGCCTAATAGTAATGAGTTGCAATAATCTAGTTTGGAAAAGATTATTGCTTGCAAGATTGTTCTGAAGTCCTGAGTGTGAAACAGCGGTTTTATTCTTTCAGGATATGTAATTTGTAGAAGCAATCTTTGGTGGTTTGGTTAATGAATGTTTTGAGGTTGAGACGATTGTCTAGGATGGCTCCTAAGTCTCTTACGTGGGTTGTTTGAAGGAGTGTGGGTGGTTTAGGAAGTGTGTTATTGTTTTCCGGTGATATGAGCAGGAATTCTGTTTTCGAAGCATTGAGTACAAGGTTTAGACTGTTGAGGAGAAGTTTAATTTCTAATAGGCAACTGTCCCAGTATTCCATTGTTTTTGAGATTGATTCTTTATAGGGATTACGATCTGTACGTCATCTGCAAAAAGGAAATGTTTCAGGCTTAATTTTGTAAGTAGTTGGCAGAGTGGTAGCAGGTAGACATTGAAAAGGGTGGGTGAAAGTGATGATCCTTGCGGCACTCCTCTATTAGAAGGGTGGTATTGGGATTCTTTATTATGAATTTTGACTCTGTATCCTCTGTTTTCTAGAAATGTTTTGAACCAGTTTAGTGTGGCACCTGTTTAAACCAATGTTTGCCAGCTGTTTTAGAAGAAGGGCGTGGTTGACGGTGTCAAAGGCCGCCGAGAAGTCAAGGAGGATTAGTAAATATGTTTGGCCTTTATTCAATACCAGAGAGTAGGTAGTCCATGAGTGAAATTAGTAGCGTTTCGGTGCTTGCGGCTTTGCGAAAACCATATTGGTTTGGGGACAGAATACTGTGGTCCTCTAGGTAGTTGGATAGTTGGGTGTTTTACCAGTTTTTCCATGATTTTAGCTATAAATGGTAGGTTGGAAATAGGGGCGGAAGTTGTTGGGATCACATGCATTTAGATTTGGTTTTTTTAGCAGTGGCTTGATTGAGGCAGTTTTTAGGTCATCTGGGTAGATGCCATGTGATAAGGAGCAGTTTATAATATCTGCTAGGGTTTTTGCTATTGTGTCCGGGATAAGAAGAAGCATTTTGGTAGGGATTTGATCAAATGGGTGTGATGACGGTTTCATTCTTTTTAATACATTTTGTATCTCTGTGATTGTGATGGGTTCAAAGGCATTAAGCTGGATGTCTTTATTTTGGGGAAGATATGTGTTATCTGGAGACGTAGTGTTTGGAATCAGCTGATTAAGGAGATCCGATATTTTTTTGTTAAAATGAAGAGCCAATTCGTCTGCTTTAGTCTGGGCTTGTTCGGGTGGTATATCTGGAGTGATAGGTTTAGTGAGGCTGGAAACGAAGGCGAATAGAACTTTTGAGTCAAAGCTGAGATGATGAACCTTTCGGGCATAGTAGTCTCTTTTGATTTTCAACGTGGTACTTTTGTAAAGATGGAGTGATCGTTTGTAATCAGAGAGTGAGGCTGGTGAAGGGGCTTTGCGCCATTTTCTTCTTTTTGCCGAAGTAATTGTTTGAGTTTTCGTAGTTCATCATTATACCAGGATGTCGTTTGGATGTATTAGCAGACCTTGTTTTGGTTGTCAGTGGGCAGAGAGTGTTTGCTATAGATTTTGTTATTTTGGACCAGGATTGGAGGGCAGCGTTAGGGGTAGATACTTCAATGAGTGGTAGATCCGAGGTTAGAGCTTTACTTAGATGTTCCGAGTTGCAAGGTTTTCTGTATAGGAAAGAGGGTCTTGAGTTGAGTTTGGAGTCTGATCGAGGTAAGGAAAAGCTGGTGGAGATTAGAGAGTGATCTGACCATGGGACTTTTTTGCAATTTGGTTGTTTTGTAAGAGAAATACCAGTGTTTGTAAAGAGTAGATCGAGCGTGTGGCCTGCTTTGTGGGTGGGTTTATTGATTTGTTGTCTGAATCCCATCGCTGACAGTGCGGTGAGGAGGGCTTCACAGTTTGTAGAGAGGGGAACTTTGTCAACATGTAAATTGAAGTCACCCAGGATTATAGCAGGGGAGTCAAGATTGAGATGCAGAGTTATGGTTTCGATGATAGGAGAGGAGTCTGACTCTAGTAAGCCTGGAGGGGCGTAGACTCTTGTTTTGTATACAACAATAAAAAATTTTTCTAATGAATTTATATGTCACTACATACGATATGTTGTATTAGAGTGTGTTTATATATTCTTTTTATATTTGCCATTTTTTGTAATCTTGTAATAGCCAGGGCAGTTGAACCTGTTCCTCCAGGGCAAAGAGGGAAGCGGCTTCTACTCCAGATATTTCCTGATTCCAAAGAGATCGGGGGACCTTCATCCTATTCTGTATTTGTGGGCCTTGAACAAATTCCTGAAATGGAAAAGTTCAAGATGGTCTCTCTCGGCACCCTGATACCTCTCCATTGGAGGGGGGACTGGTTTTGCTCCCTCAATCTAAAAGACACCTATACCCTCATCAGAATTTCCCGCGTTCACAGAAAATACCTGTGGTTTGTGGTGGGCGAGAACCACTGTCAGTACAGAGTTCTGCCATTTTGGTCTGGCATCTGCGCGCCGCGTCTTCACAAAGTGCCTGGCGGTGGTGGGGGCCTACTTAAGGAGGCTGCGTGTGCAGGTTTTTTCCTACCTGGATGACTGGTTCATCAAGAGCGCCACCCAGGAGAGAGCGCTGCGGTCCCTGCAATCCACCATTCAGGTATTGGAAACCTTGGGCTTTCTGATCAATTACCCGAAGTCTCAGCTGATTCCGTCTCTGCAGCTGGACTTTATTGGGGCCAAGTTCGACACAACTCAAGCTCGGGCATTTTTGCCCCGAGATCGGGCGCTCACCTTGGTAAGCCCCTGGCGAGAGCGATCTTTCGGAGGTCACCAAGTCTCAGTGCACCGTATGCTACAGCTATTGGGACACATGGCAGTGACCGTCCATGTCCACTCCCTTCGCTCGTCTACATGTGCGCAGGGTGGCAGTGGACCCCTATGGTCCCAGTGGCGCCAGGCTACCCAGAACCTTCGGGTGCACATCCGGGTTAGTCAACTGCTCTAGTTCTCCTTGTTGTGGTGGGAGACCCTATCCAACTTAGAGACAGGGGTACCCTTTCAGGCTTCCTCTGCTCAAGTTGTACTCACCACGGATACCTCTCACCTGAGTTAGTGTGTCCTTGTAGAGAATCTCCGAACCCAGGGTCAATGGTCCTGCTCAGGAGGCGCAACATCAGATAAACTTCCTGGAGCACTGGGCCAATCCAATACTATTTTGATGTTTCGAGATCTGACCAACAAGGTGGTCCTCATCCGGACCAACAACCAAATAGCAATGTGGTACCTCAACAAACAAGGGGGGGCACGAAATCATTCCTCCTCTGCCAAGAAGCGGTCCAGATCTGGTCATGGGCTCTGTCCCAGGGCATCGTACTCCGTGCCATGTACCTTCCGGGGATGGAGAATGTAGTGGCGGACATTCGGAGTTGCTCATTCCTTCCCCATGAATGGTCCCTGAAGCAGGAGGTTGCGGACTGGAACTTCCGTCTCTGGGGAACCTCGGACATGGATATTTTCACTTCCCCCTGCAACAGGAAGGTAGCTCAGTTCTGCTCCCTGGTCTGGGAGAATGGCACCCGCCCATTGGGGCACAGGCCTCTTGTATGCGTATCCTCTGCTTCTACTGGTGTCGAGGACTCTCCTGAAACTCCAGCAGGACCAGAGGACCATGATCCTCATCGCTCCTTATTGGCCGCGACAGATCTGGTTTCCCACTTCTGCAAGATCTCTCCATGAAGGAGCCAATCAACCTGGGGACCTCCCCAGACCTCATCACACAGGATCAGGGCAGACTGCGTCATTCCAACCTCTGAGCCTATTCCTAATTGCGTGGATGTTGAGAGGGTGATTTTACAGCCCCTGGACCTCTTGGATGATGTGACCCGGGTCTTGGTGGAGTACAGGAGTCTGTCCACTAGGAAGTCTTACGGCCTAAAGTGGATAAGATTCTCCTTTTGGTGTGAGCACCATGGTTTGTATCCATTCTCTTGCTCCACCCAAAATATTCTGGACTACCTACTGCACCTCTCGGAGTCTGGCCTGAAAACCAACTCTATCAGGATTATTTTGCTTGTCACAAACCTTCTGTACCCTGGTTCACATCCACTTTAAAAACCTTAAAAAATAAACTGTGCCAATTGAAATGGGGCTGGTGCAAAAATTGTACTTTAGATGATAAAAATGCCTTTATTCTTGTTTGCGTTCCTACAAAAAGCAAATTTCTCTAGCCAAAAAATCATTTTGTGCCAGTTAGATCCAATCTGCTAACAGCGATCCTGCTGTTCTATTTAATATTGGCAAAACCATTACCACAACATCAACTTTTGACTCCATTGATAATAGTTTCTGTTCCAAAATTGCTCAACATTTCAAATCCAAAGTCACAAATATATCTAATGAATTTTCTCACTTGCCTATTCCAACTTTACCCTGTGTTTCAAGCTCCTGGTCCACTTTTGATAATATTGATCCCCCTACCATCTCATGGATCCTATCTAAATTAAAGATCTCACACAGCCCTTTTTTATTTATTTATTTATTGTTTTTATATACCGACATTCAATCTCAATCGAGATATCACACCGGTTTACATTCAGGTACTGTAGGTATTTCTCTATCCCCAGAGGGCTTACAATCTAAGTTTTTGTACCTGAGGCAATGGAGGGTAAAGTGACTTGCCCAAGGTCACAAGGAGCGACAGCAGGACTCGAACCCTGGTCTCCTGGTTCACAGGCCACTGCTCTAACCACTAGGCTATTTCTCCTCCTTTTAACCCATGTTCAGGCTATCTCCCTCATGCCACTCGTGATTATCTATCTACTCATTTAGCTTTTCTGGTTAATCCTTCCCAGACTCCATTTCCAAAGAGAAGCAATTCAGACACATCAAATCTAAATCATTTTCGCACTATTGCATCTTTAGCTTCACTTGTGAAGATTATTGAATCTGTAGCTTTGCATCAGCTTCCCGATTACATTACTGACTACATCATTCTCCACCCCAATTAACTGAAACACTTCTTATCCACCTTGGACACCATCATTCATGTGTATGACACAAAAACTGACTACATTATGGTTCTACTTGAAATTTCTGCAGCCTTTGACATTATAGATCATCAGATCCTTGTTAGAGGCCTTCAATCAATTGGTATCACGGACAGAGTGCTCAACTGGTTCACTTCTTTCATATCCAACCGTCTCCAACGAGTTAACATTGACTGATCTCACTCAGACTGGTATTCTGGTGTTCCCCAGGTTCTGCGCTATCCAATATTCTCTTCAATATCTATCTTCTACCTTTATGCTGACTACTGGATGTCTTGGAGTCAACTTTAAAATCTACGCAGACAATATACAGTTTTTCATTCCTTATAATTATTCCTGGCCCACCACCCTGTCCTTAGTCTCTATATGTATCACTTCTATCAAGACTTGGCTCTTTCATAATCGACTCAAATTAAACACATCAAAAACTGAAATATTACACCTCTCCACAATTCCATTATCTTCTTGCCATCCTCCGTCTCATCTTCTCTGACAATTGTTCCATACCAATCTCCTCTAAAGCCCATTACCTTGGTGTTTCACTTGACTCTGAGCTTTCTATGACCCACCACATTTCTCAGTAGTAAAAAAAAATTCCTTTTACAAACTTCACCTCTTAAAAAAAACCTAAAACCTTTGCTATTCTACTATGACATCTGTTTAGTTCTTCAAGCACTAATAATTTCTGGTTTCGCCTACTGTAACGGCCTACATTTAGACCTACCCAATTCTTCTTTTCACCCTATACAATTAGCACAAAACAATGCTGCCAGAATACAGTCTTGATAAAAAATTAGAGATCTAAGAAACAATTTCAAAATATGGTTTTGGTCTGAGACAAAGGCAAACAATACCAACATGGATTTCCTTTCCTTGACTTCTGTGTCTATAGATAATTCCAAGAGTTCAGATATATCCAAGGCATTTCTCCCTTCTTCTTCTCCTTCACTTCCTCTTTGATGTAGATAATATTTTTTTGTACAGACAGGTAGACACAGGCTTGCTCTGCTTTATGGAGCACAAATTTGGATATATCCAGATGTAGTAACACTAACACAAAATCGTAGAAAGGAATTTCTTACAATGAGAGAGAGGGTCTTAAGTTTAGGTGCCCGATATATCTTAAAATATCCTAGTAAGTGTTGTTTGTTATATGAATAACAACTATGTGTTTTTTGAACCTGACCAGCTCATAAGAACATAAGAGCATGCCATACTGGGTCAGACCAAGGGTCCATCAAGCCCAGCATCCTGTTTCCAACAGTGGCCAAACCAGGCCATAAGAACCTGGCAAGTACCCAAAAGCCAAGTCTATTCCATGTAACCATTGCTAGTAATAGCAGTGGCTATTCTCTAAGGGAACTTAATTAATAGCAGGTAATGGACTTCTCCAAGAACTTCTCCAATCCTTTTTTAAACACAGCTATACTAACTGCACTAACCACATCCTCTGGCAACAAATTCCAGAGTTTAATTGTGCGTTGAGTAAAAAAAGAACTTTCTCCGATTAGTTTTAAATGTGCCACATACTAACTTCATGGAGTGCCCCCTAGTCTTTCTATTATCCGAAAGAGTAAATAACCGATTCACATCTACCCGTTCTAGACCTCTCATGATTTTAAACACCTCTATCCTATCCCCCCCTCAGCCGTCTCTTCTCCAAGCTGAAAAGTACTAGCCTCTTTAGTCTTTCCTCATAGGGGAGCTGTTCCATTCCCCTTATTTTGGTAGTCCTTCTCTGTACCTTCTCCATCGCAATTATATCTTTTTTGAGATGCAGCGACCAGAATTGTACACAGTATTCAAGGTGAGGTCTCACCATGGAGCAATACAGAGGCATTATGACATTTTCCATTTTATTCACCATTCCCTTTCTAATAATTCCCAACATTCTGTTTGCTTTTTTGACTGCCTGCAGCACACTGAATAGAATATTTCAATGTGTTATCCACTATGACGCCTAGATCTCTTTCCTGGGTGGTAGCTCCTAATATGGAACCTAACATCGTGTAACTAAAGCAAGGGTTATTTTTCCCCTATATGCATCACCTTGCAATTATCCTCATTAAATTTCATCTGCCATTTTGATGCCCAATTTTCCAGTCTTACAAGGTCTTCCTGCAATTTATCACAATCTGCTTGTGATTTAACTACTCTGAACAATTTTGTATCATCTGCAAATTTGATTATCTCACTTGTCGTATTTCTTTCCAGATCATTTATAAATATATTGAAAAGTAAGGGTCCCAATACAGATCCCTGAGGCACTCCACTGTCTGCTTCCTTCCACTGAGAAATTGTCCCTTTAATCAGGGATTTTCTGACTGGTCACTCACATACTACCCCCATTGAAGGATCGACTTAATGTGATAATGTTGCTAGAACCTATCGATTACTTATTTTTGTAATGATTTGTTTTCCTCGCTCTTTGTTCCATTTGCCCCCATATTGCCTATATTTAGGTTAATATACTCTATGTAATGTATAAATATATAGGTAGAGTTATATATATGATATATATATTTTGGGTATATTTACCGTGTTCTTTGAGAAAGTATTACATGTAATTATGTGAAAATTTAAAAAAAAAATAAATTAAGAGATCACGTTCCACCTGTTCTATTTTCTCTACACTGGCTTCCTATTTCCCTACAGATTCAATATAAAATTCTGTCTTATCCACAAACTAATCCACAATCCTTCAGCTGTCTGGCAATGCACACTCCTCTGGCTTTATTAAGCTCCGCCCACAAGTGTCTGCTCGAGGTACTAATCATGCACCTGGCTAGATTAGACCTTGCCAGATGTCGAGCTTTCTCTGTTGCAGGCCCTTTACTGTGGAATTCTCTCCCCGACAACCTCAGATTACTTTCTAACAATAAGGATTTTAAGAAACATCTAAAAACCCACTTATTTATGTTTGCGTACAAATAATCCTCCATCCTTGCACCTTTTCTTCTCTCCTTTTAAAGTATTGTGTATGTATTTTATTCGTTTTATGTTAACTTGAGTTTTAATTTTGTATGTTTAATTTGTAAACCGCTTAGGCCTACCCCCATTGATTTAGCAGTATATGAGAGTTTTAAAATAAATAAATAAATCTTAGTGCTATTGGGCCTACCAAAAAAGAGTGGATAGATCGCCCATCTCGGTACAACCTATCATGGGGCACTTTATGTGGGGTCTTCTTCAGCTAAAACCTCCCTTAAGGCCCCCTGCAGTGTCCTGGGACCTCAACGAGGTCCTGGCTCAGTTTATGAAGGCTCCTTTGACCTGAAG
Source organism: Rhinatrema bivittatum (assembly GCF_901001135.1). NCBI lineage: Eukaryota > Metazoa > Chordata > Amphibia > Gymnophiona > Rhinatrematidae > Rhinatrema > Rhinatrema bivittatum. Next base: position 12,485 of record NW_021820889.1, on the reverse strand, counting down.
TACCTGACCTGGAAGGTTTTCATCTTGGTGGTGGTCACTTCAGCGTGCAGAGTCAGCGAACTTCAGGTTTTGGTGTCGTGCCCACCTTACATAAAGTTCTTTCATGATAGGGTAGTTATGCTTACACATCCTGAGTTCCTGTCGAAGGTGGTGATGGATTTCCATCTGAACCAGTCGGTCATTCTGCCCACCTTCTTTCCTAAGCCTCATTTGCACCGGGGAAAACGGGCTCTACACAGCCTGGATCGCAAGAGAGCCTTAGCCTTCTACCTAGAGCGAACAGCAGGCGATCGGCAATCCACACAACTCTTCATTTCTTTTGACAAGAACCGATTAGGAGTTGCTGTGACCAAGCAGACCTTGTCCAACTGGCTAGCGGATTGCATTGCTTTCTGCTATGCGCAGGCAGGACTGTAGCTGGGGGGGGGCCATGTCAAGGCTCATTCTGTTCAAGCCAAGGCAGCTTTGGTGGCCCACTTGCAAACAGTCTCCATGGATGAGATCTGCAAAGCTGTGAAATGGAGTTCTCGCCACACCTTCATCTCACACTACTGTCTGGACAGGGACTTTCAATGCAACAGCAATTTTGGCCAGTCAGACCTCCGGAATCTTTTTCAGTTGTGAAACCCAACACTTCCTACCTCAGGCCCTTTGTTCGAATTCAGGCTGACTCCCTCTGTTACCAACAGCACCAGTTTTGTTGTGCCAGTTGGCACCTGGTTGGGTGCATGTTGGTTATATTTGTTTTTCGGGGACCAGTCTGTAGCTAGGGATTCACCCACATGTGAGGACTACCATCCTGCTTGTCCTAGGAGAAAGCAGAGTTGCTTACCTGTAACAGGTGTTCTAGGATAGCAGAATGTTAGTCCTCATGAAATCCACCCACCACCCTGCAGAGTTGGATATCTCCTGTGTTTTTTTTATTTTTCATAATTCTATGTTATGAGACTGAAGAGGGTCCCCATGTGGATGCATGCATAGTGGCATGTTGGGCATGCTCAGTGTGCCTAGTCAAAGTTTTAGAAACTTTGACAAAAGTTCTCCTTGCCAGGCTCCATCTAATGATGTCACCGAAATGTGAGCAGTAACATCCTGCTGTCCTAGGAGAACATCTGTTACAGGTAAGCAACACTAATTTCTGGAGCTAGCTAAGATATTTTCCTCCTGACACATTTTCCTTTAATTTAGATTCCCGCCCTCAAAACATCCAGTGCTTGCTTTGCCGGGTGCTCCTGCCCAATTTCCAGTTCTGGAGGAGCACCGACCACTGCAGAAATATGTGGTATGGTCAGATAAAATGGTGCAGGAGGGAGAGGCCTACATCAGTTCTCTGTTGTTTCGACCCTACATTGGGATCCATTTGAGGATTGGCTCAGACTGGGTATGTTTTCAGTTCACAGGCTTTTTAATGTTTTGATTATTTGAGCAAGGTCTCCCATTCCACATTGTCAATACAGGACGCTGGTGACCCCAGCACTGTGGTTAATGCTGATTAAATTGGAAGTAATGAGATTCTGACTAGAGCTTATTTCTCCACATCTAGCTGCACTTTGACTACAGAAATTCACCTGAAATGGGGATACTGCCATTACTTTGCTAATTAGGAGGTTTCTTAATGCCAAGTCTGTTGCCTGTGTTATTGCCTCTGACTTATGGATGGCAGCGTCCATTGGCATATAAGAACATAAGAACATGCCATACTGGGTCAGACCAAGGGTCCATCAAGCCCAGCATCCTGTTTCCAACAGTGGCCAATCCAGGCTAACTTCATGGAGTGCCCCCTAGTCTTTCTACTATCCAAAAGAGTAAATAACCGGTTCACATCTACCCGTTCTAGACCTCTCATGATTTTAAACACCTCTATCATATCCCCCCTCAGCCGTCTCTTCTCCAAGCTGAAAAGTCCTAACCTCTTCAGCCTTTCCTCATAGGGGAGCTGTTCCATCCTCTTTATCATTTTGGTTGCCCTTCTCTGTACCTTCTCCATCGCAACTATATCTTTTTTGAGATGCGGCGACCAGAATTGTACACAGTATTCAAGGTGCGGTCTCACCATGGAGCGATATAGAGGCATTATGATATTTTCCGTTCTATTAACCATTCCCTTCCTAATAATTCCTAACGTTGTTTGCTTTTTTGACTGCTGCAGCACACTGAATTGCCGATTTCAATGTATTATCCACTATGACGCCTAGATCTTTTTCCTGGGTGGTAGCACATAATATGGAACTTAACATCGTGTAACTATAGCAAGGGTTATTTTTCCCTATATGCATCACCTTGCACTTGTCCACATTAAATTTCATCTGCCATTTGGATGCCCAATCTACCAGTTTCACAAGGCTCTCCTGCAATTTATCACAATCTGCTTGTGATTTAACTACTCTGAATAATTTTGTATCATCTGCAAATTTGTTCACCTCGCTCGTCGTATTCCTTTCCAGATCATTGATATATATATTGAAAGCACCGGTCCAAGTACAGATCCCTGAGGCACTCCACTGTTTACCCTTTTCCACTGAGAAAATTGTCCATTTAATCCTGCTCTCTGTTTCCTGTCTTTTAACCAGTTTGCAATCCACGAAAGGACATCGCCTCCTATCCCATGAGTTTTACTTTTCCTAGAAGCCTCTCATGAGGAACTTTGTCAAATGCCTTCTGAAAATCCAAATACACTATATTTACCGATTAACTTTTATCCACATGTTTATTAACCCCTTCAAATAAATAAAACAGGGTGCGCTGTTCGCTGCAGGAAGAGATGGCTGCTCGTGTTTGAGGCTCCAGCCCTGCCTCTTCATGGCACAATAAATTCACCACGAAAAAATTTTAAAAACTTGCTTTTAAACATAGCATCGGCTTGGGCACGAGTTGCTGACCAAATTCGTCTACCAAAACGGGCTGTTCGCTGCGAGTCCGGGAGCACTGTAAGTAAGGGCAGTTTCTGCCTTCATGTCCTGCCGGCCGCCATCTTTGCCGCGAAAGTACCAACTAGCTTCCCGACGCAGGCCAGTCTGTGCAGAAGTCATTGAGTACCCGACTATAGCATTAATTTAATTTAAAAACACCTATGCAGGGCCGATTGCCGCAGGACGAGCAGGCAGCCAGTGCCTGAACCCCTCTGCTCTATTTTCTCCCGCCTGCCATTAGGAGCCTTGGGAAAAACTTTTAAAGCAGAACATTTAAATTAAAAATAAGAAAGTCTCCGGTATTCCTGCCCTTACCATCGCGGTTTAGGTTGCAGGGTTGGGTTGAGCTAGAATAGGGGACTAAAGACTTTATTAAAGCAGCCGCCTGGCTCGTGGAGCAGCAGGGGAGCTGCAGGAGCGTGTCAGCATCGGCTCAGCTTTCTCCCTGGCAGCCATCTTTGCAGCGCAAAACATTGCAGGGTCACAACAAAGGGGAAAATAGCTGTCGGCACCTCACCATTGCCTGCACCGGGGGAGAGAAGCTCTTTCATAGGGGATTTTATATATTAACTTTACAAATCTTCAAAAATGGAAAATTTCAAAACGGAGCTCTTCTCTGCGATTTAGAAGAGTTGCGGCCGCTGCATTTGGAGCTCTCTCTCGGCGGCCCCCACCTCCTGTCCGTCAACCACCCTCCGCAGCAACTTTTCAGCAGCAGAATTCAAGCAATAAAATCTCTGCAGCAACATTCAAGCAGCAAATTTCAGCAGCAACATCCAAACTGCAAAATCCAAAAGGGAAATCTAAGAACCGAAGCAGCAAAACCAAAAGGGGACTTTAAACATCCAAATGGAATATTAACCACCACGCTGTACTCACGAATTGACAGGACAAAGAACCCTAGCCATGGCCCTGGCATGGGTAAGCGCCCTTCCTTTCCGAAAAATTAATCAAGACAGGATGGCACAGCTTGCTATGGTTGAGTAGTTCTGCCACCTCGCTTCCCCCACTATTTGTTTTAAAACTAAGAACAGCGTACAGTTAGCGCGGACCCCCAAGAAGTGTAGCAAGTATACTACAGAAACGCTAGCCATGACCAGCCGCAAGAAGCTAGTAGATCTGGGCAAGTTTATTTATTTATTTATTTATTTAACAACTTTTAATATACCGACGTTCGTATGGCACATCACGCCGGTTTACAAGTAACTCAATTAAAGGAGGAAATTACAATGAACAGGGGGCAGGGAATGGGAGCAGGCCAGAAAAAAGGAGGGGGGTAAGGGAGACAGGAGAAGAGAGAGAAAGATAGGTAGCGTGAAAGAGAGTAAGGAACAACTGTCAAAAATAAGAAATAGGAGGAACTTATTTACAGAAGGGACTATTTACAGCAGTTACAACTAGCAATAGATTAATTACATCGGATACAATGAGCAATTTTGTAAAATAGTAGAACGAGGGCGGGCAAAGGAGAGGCGATAAGGAGGTGCCTTAAAGGGCTGGCAGGGTGTGAGGGATTAAGGCTGGGGGCTGTAAGAGAGGAACTAGGGTAGGAGTGACTAGGTTTGATTGGTTTCCGGATAGGCCTTTCTGAAAAGCCACGTTTTTATGCCTTTTTTGAAGGTGGCCAGGCAGGGTTCAAGGCGGAGAAAGGTGGGGAGAGTGTTCCAGAGTGAAGGGCCTGCTATGGTAAAGGCCCTTTCTCTCGTGGAGGTGAGATGAGCAATTTTGAGGGAGGGAGTATGTAGGATACCTGTGTGGGAGGATCTGGTAGGACGATTGGTTATGCGGAAGTGCGGTGAGTCCTTGAGCCAGGGGTTGGATTTGTAGAGGAGGTTGTGTAGTATAGTGAGGGTTTTATACTGTATACGGAAAGAGATGGGTAACCAGTGGAGGTCCTTGAGTATGGGGGTGATGTGGTCTCTTTTTCGGGTGTTCGTTAAGATTCTCGCCATCGCGTTCTGCAGGATTTGTAGGGGTTTGATGGTCGACTGTGGAAGGCCAATGAGGAGGGAATTGCAGTAATCCACTTTGGAGAGGATAGTGGTCTGCAAGACTAGACGGAAATCTTGTGTGTGGAGCAGTGGTTTTAGCTTTTTCATGATGTGGAGTTTGTAAAAGCCTCCCTTAAGAATGGATTTAATGTGAGCTTTGAAGTCGAGGCGTTGGTCAAGTTCGATACCGAGGTCTCTGACAGTTGGTGGTGGGACGTGGAGAGAGGATGTGATATTAGGGAGTGATAGTTCAGGTTGATTGGATATTATGAGTATCTCGGTTTTAGAAGCATTAAGGGCAAGGTGGAGGTTGGATAGGAGTGAATTGATGGATGTAAGATGGGAGTCCCATAGTTGGAGGGTTTCTTTTAGGGTATTTTGGATAGGGATGAGGATTTGAACGTCATCGGCATATAGGAAGAAGTTCAATCCTAGGTCAGAGAGCAGGTGGCACAGGGGCAGTATATAAATATTGAAGAGGGTGGAAGAGAGTGAGGACCCCTGAGGAACTCCTTGTGTGAGGGAGATGTGAGAAGATTCAGCTTTGTCAATCTTTACTATGTGATTGACGATTCCTCCGGGTCCCGCTTTGCAGCCCTGGGACCAGCAGCGGTCGAACAAACTGGGGCTGAGCGACCTGACTCACCATCTCCTGAACAGGAGGGAACCCAGGCGCTGCATGCTCTTACTAAAACGGGCTTTGACAACTGGTTTGCCGACCTTAAGAACGATATCAGGTCTTTAAAAGATGAAGTTAATGTCAACATAGAGAATCTGCGCGCGGACATGCGGGAATTTGGTCGCTGTGTGGAAGATGTGGAGAGTATTGTGGAGGGGCAGGTTTTAAAAGTTGAGGTGATTTCTACAGATATCAGAGACCTGCAGCAAAAGTATGAAGAAACGCAACTTAAGCTCGAGGATTTGGAGAATCTGTCTCACCGTGCAAACATCTGCATTCGGGGCCTCCCAGAGGTGCCAAGCCTATGCTAATGCTATGGACATGACCCGCTGGATCTGTGCTGCGTTGTTAGCAACAGGCGTGGAGAGCGGGGATCCCCAATGCAGGACTGAAGTTGTGATAGAGAGGGCGCACTGGGCACCGCTCCTCGGAATGCGCCTAAAGACTTAATAGCTTGTTGACATAGTTATCTTGTAAAGGAGGACCTGCTCCGCTGTGCTCGCCGGGTGTCCCCCTTTAGTTTTATTTATTTAAAATCTTTTCTATACCGTCGCTAAGTAATATACCATCACAACAGTTTACATGTAGGCACATAAATTAATGTAAGTGGGTGCATACTATCGTACATTCTAACAGGTGCCACAAAAGGTTCAGTTACAATAAATCATTAAAGTCAATCACTTGTTTAGTGAAGTAGGTCATGACCAGGTGTACCTGTAAGGTACTGTTCGCGGGTAAAAATCATATATATAGTGTTTACAATTACGTTTGTGAGGTAGATTTCATAGATTGAGATGCGCATTCTTAGAATATTGCTGTGTGCTGGTGTTCTTCTTCTGCCTATTCCTGTATATTTTCATTCTCATTCTTCAGTCTCTTTATAAAATGCTTGTTTAAAAAGCCATGTTTATAAACGTTTCTTAAAGGTTTTGAGATCTCTTTGCAACCTGATCTCTAGGGGCATTGTGTTCCAAAGTGTGGGGCCTGCTAAAGATAAGGCCCTTTCTCTCACTTGACTTAGTCTCTCAGTTTTTACTGAGGGAATGGTTGAGTGCTTTATTTGCCGATCGAAAGTTTCTGTGTGGGACGTGCACTCGTAATGCTGTGTTTAGCCAGTCCGATTTTTCATCATGTATTAGTTTTATGTATGGTACATAGGGCTTTGTATTTAATTCTTTGTGCAATAGGTAGCCAATTAATTCTCCCAGGGTTTCGGTTATATGGTCCCTCCTCCTTTTTCCTGTTAGTATTCTAGCTGCTGTGTTTTGAAGTATTTGAAGTGGCCTTAATGTTGTATTCGGGAGTCCTAGTAAAGGGAGGGCCATGAGTTGCAGCTATTCACTGATCTGGCACCGGCTACTTTACGACATCTGAGGGAAATTCAGCCGCTCACTGCCCTCTTGTGCAAAGAAAACTTTCGTTATCGCTGGGTTTACCCATGGGGTTATCCTTCACGATTAAAGGTACTTACGACGCAGGTGAGAAATATGCAGGAGGCCATACCAGCCCTCCAGGCTGTGGGAATCGACGTCTTTACCCTGGACCAGCCGCCGGTCAAGATATCAGTGCAGAATCAACCCCAGTAGCAGCGTGTGGGGAAAGGTGAAAGGCGCCTCACCCAGAATACGGTGGTCACAGATGACGCAGACAAGGGGAGGCCGACTTGAGATCCGGGACATTGGAGTGGCGGGAGGCCCCTGCTAATATGTAGGGGACAGTTTCTCCACATTACCTTTGGGTCTAGATTGCCTGTTTCTATGTGGTTGGAGATTCTGCTGGGGCATTGTCTGAGGGGCTACCTGATCATGCCAAGAGAGACAATTGCTTCAGCGAGACGCCGAACCCAGGACTCTCTGTGTTGGTTGTGTTCTCTGGTTGTTGCAAAGTTGGGTTTTGTGTGCGGTTTGGGGGGCAGTAGGGGTCTGCTCTTTATACTATGACATTAAGGTATTGAGTTTAAATTGTTCACTGTTCGCTAACTATCTAAAGTAGAAGGCGCGTTGGGGGAGGCCAAGGGGATCTCCTTCCACGACAGAGGTTCACAGTGGGTGTGGAGGAGTTGGTATGGAGAGGGAGAGGGGGGTTCTGGGGGAGGGTTGAGGGAAGGGTGGGGGGAGAAGAAGTGTATCTGGGGAGCGATGTCAGTCACAAGGGAGGTTTTCATTGTTAGATATGGAGGAGGGAAATAATGGGGTGCAAGTGCAATTTTTAGGCTACACTCATTGGGGGAGCAGTGGGAGCTGGAGTCCACAGGGGTATAGATGGTGGACATTAATTGCATCTCTATCAATGCTAAGAGGTTAAATTCCCCGGTCAAGCGGACAGAAGCTATTCAGGGAACTCAAGAGGCTCTCTGCACAGGTGGCCTTCATCCAAGAAACTCATTTATGCCGTAAGGATGAACGTTTACTTATGTCCCGGTGCTATCCTCTGCAAATCTATGCGCTGGCCAAGGCATCTCAGCAGTATAGTGGGGTGGGCATTCTTTTTGCACAACATCTGCTGGTCCAAATACAGGACCAACAATGTGACCCACTGGGCCCATTTTCTTATCTTGCGGGTGACAATTTCTAATGTACCATTGGTGCCAGTTAGCATATATTGCCGACCAACAATGCAGGTTGAGACCCTGAGGAAGGTTTCCCATCGTTTAGCCACCTACCCGAACGTAAACTGGTAATAGCGGGAGATTTTAATATCCCTCTTGCACAGCTATAGACACATCAGCTCAGGCCTCTTGGGGCCTGGGGAGCGCTAGGAGAGTTTTTCACTGCCTCCTACATACGCTTCACTTGGTTGATATCTGGAGGCTTAATTACCCGCATAGTAGAAATTATACTTTCTATTCCCACCCCCACAACACCTATAGTAGAATTGACTACTTCCTGGTTACTAAAGATTTGGTCAGTGGTACTTTCTAAAGTGGATATAGAGGCTATCACGTGGTCTGAGCAATGCCCATTAAGGTGGACTGTTTCATTGTGATCTAGGGATGCTGGTCGCCACTTTCTGGAGGCTTAATGACTCTTTATTAAAAGACCCACTCTATGGAGACCGGATTCATGAGGCTTTAGAGGAATATTTTTCCACCAATAATATGGCAGGGGAATCCTCAATAGCGGTATGGGAAGGGCATGAAGGCTGTTTTCCCGAGGTCACCGTATGAGTCTTGCTACATATCGTACAAAATGACTGGCCCATCGGGAGACACTGGTACGGGAATAAGAGACCTAGAGGGGAGGCATAAAAGAACCCTGGAGGTATTCCCATTAGGTGGTTGACTCAAAAGAGGGAGGCGATAGCGACTTTAAATTGCGGATACCATAGCCTATGCACTAGATATTTTGCAGCAAAAATATTATGAATTTGGGGATAAACATAGTTAATTACTGGCCAGGCGGTTTACAGGCTAGGTGGGTAAAGGCTTTGGTTCATAGCATTGTCATCTACTGGAGAACTCCTTTTAAACCAAGATGCAATTCGGCACCGCTTTCAGGAATACTATGAGGAGTTACGAGTTGATCAGTAATTCTGTTATTGGAAAGTCGGTATATAAAAAACGCTAAATAAATAAATAAATAAATAAAAGCCGGAGGCAGAACCCGCGGAGCAGGTTTACAGGCCTCCAAACCAAAAGGAAGAGCTGGACAGAGATCTGGTTGAAGACATCCATAAGATAGGTAAGAAGGGAGAAGTGGTGATCGTGGGTGACTTTAATATGCCAGATGTAGACTGGAAAATCCCATCTGCAGAAACTAAAAATAGTAGAGCAATAGTGGATGCCATGCAAGTATCTTGTTCAAACAAATGGTATTGGAACCTACGAGAGAAGGAACTATACTCGACTTAGTGCTCACTAATGGAGATAATGTCTCCGATGTCCAGGTGGGCACCCACCTCAGCACCAGTGATCATCAAACGGTATGTTTAATATCACTAAAAGAATAGGGAAAAAGAACCACAAAGACCCCGAGTTTTACAGTTCAAAAACACGGACTTTGAGGAAATGGGTAAGTACCTGGAGGAAGAACTAAAAGGATGGGAGAACGAGAGAGATGTGGAGCAGCAGTGGACCAATCTAAAACGAGCAATCACCAAGGCAACTACTCTATATGTTAGAAATGTAAAGAAAAGCAAAAGAAAATTGAAACCTATCTGGTTCTCAAAGGAGGTGGCTGACAAATTAAAGCTAAAAGAACAGCATTCAAGAAATATAAAAGATCCCAAAGGGATGAACACAAAGAAGAATATTTGATTCAACTGAGGGAGACAAAGAAATTAATCAAGTGGCAAAAAGTCAAGCGGAAGAGAGGATTGCCAAGGAGATAAAAATGGTGACAAAACATTTTTCAGATACATCAGCGAAAAGAGAAAGGTCCAAAGTGGTATAGTGAAATTGAAAGGTGATAATGATCAATGTGTGGAGAGAGACGAAGAAATGGCAGAAATATTAAACAAATACTTCAGCTCTGTGTTCACTAAAGAAGACCCTGGAGAAGGACCATCTCTACACAACAAGAAACTGGAAGGAAATGGAATAGATGAAAATCCTTTTACAGTAGAAAATGTGTGGGAAGAGCTAAAGAACCTGAAAGTGGACAAAGCCATGGGGCCTGATGGGATTCATCCAAGGATATTGAGGGAGCTCAGAGATGTTCTGGCGGGTCCGCTGTGTGACCTGTTCAATAGATCCCTTGAAACGGGAGTGGTGCCGAGTGATTGGAGAAGAGCGGTGGTGGTCCCGCTTCACAAGAGTGGGAACAGGGAGGAGGCTGGCAACTACAGACCGGTTAGCCTCACTTCGGTGGTGGGAAAGTAATGGAGTCACTGCTGAAAGAGAGAATAGTGAACTATCTACAGTCTGGAGAATTGATGGATCAGAGGCAACATGGATTCACCAGGGGAAGATCCTGTCAAACAAATCTGATTGACTTTTTTGACTGGGTAACCAAGGAATTGGATCAAGGAAGAGCGATCTCATATACTTGGATTTCAGCAAAGCTTTTGATACGGTTCCGCACAGGAGACTGAATAAAACGAGAAGCTTAGGAGCGAGTGCCGAGGTGGTGACCTGGATTGCAAATTGGTTGACGGACAGAAGACAATGTGTGATGGTAAATGGAACCTTCTCTGAAGAGAGAGCGGTTTTAAGTGGTGTGCCGCAAGGATCGGTTGTTGGGACCGGTCTGTTCAATATCTTTGTGAGCGACATTGCGGACGGGATAGAAGGTAAGGTTTGTCTTTTTGCGGATGACACTAAGATCTGCAACAGAGTGGACACGCCGGAAGGAGTGGAGAAAATGAGACGGGATCTAAGGAAACTGGAAGAGTGGTCGAAGATATGGCAGCTGAGATTCAATGCCAAGAAGTGCAAAGTCATGCATATGGGGAGTGGAAATCCGAATGAACTGTATTCGATGGGGGGGAAAGGCTGATGTGCACAGAGCAGGAGAGGGACCTTGGGGTGATAGTGTCTAATGATATGAAGTCTGCGAAACAATGCGACAAGGCGATAGCAAAAGCCAGAAGAATGCTGGGCTGTATAGACAGAGGAATATCGAGTAAGAAAAGGGAAGTGATATTCCCTTGTACAGGTCCTTGGTGAGGCCTCACCTGGAGTACTGTGTTCAGTTCTGGGAGACCGTATCTACAAAAAGACAGACAAGATGGAAGCGGTACAGAGAAGGGCGACCAGGAAGGTGGAGGATCTTCATCGGATGACGTACGAGGAGAGATTGAAGAATCTAAATATGTACACCCTGGAGGAAAGGAGGAGCAGAGGAGATATGATACAGACTTTCAGATACTTGAAAGGTTTTAATGATCCAAAGCAACGACAAACCTTTACCATAAGAAAAAAATCAGCAGAACCAGGGGTCACGATTGAAGCTCCAGGGAGGAAGATTCAGAACCAATGTCAGGAAGTATTTCTTCACGGAGAGGGTGGTGGATGCCTGGAATGCCCTTCCGGAGGAAGTGGTGAAGACCAGAACTGTGAAGGACTTCAAAGGGGCGTGGGATAAACACTGTGGATCCATAAAGTCAAGAGGCCGCCAATGAAGAGTGGGTGACTCGCCAGAATGATGGCTACTGCCTGGAACAATACCCTTATTCAATAAACATACACATGGTTACTGTGACTCCAACATCACTCTAAGCTTCAACAGCAAGAGGAAATGTGGAAAAAAGGATTTGCACTCACAAAGCCGGGAGTAGCTGGCTGCTACGGCGGTTACTACCCCAAACCAAATGTGCCTAATATTTCACTTTCGATGCACATCCAGCATAGCTCTTGCTCCAACGGCAGGGAGAAGAAAAACTGATACTTCACGCATAACCAGCATAGCTCTCTGCTTCACGGCAGGGGAAAAGAAAAACTGATAACTTCACGCATACCCAGCATAGCTTCAACGGCAGGGGAGAAGAAAAAAGGATTCACACTCACAAAGCGGGGAGTAGCTGGCTTGTTACGGCGGTTACTACCCCAAACCAAATGGCCTGATACTTCACTTTCGATGCATATCCAGCATAGCTCTCTGCTTCAACGGCAGGGGAGAAGAAAAAACTGATACTTCACGCATATCCAGCATAGCTTCTTCAACGGCAGGGGAGAAGAGAAAAACAACCAATAAGGGCTGTATAACATAGTCTGGGTTAAAAACAAATAAGCATGGGTGTAGCTTGCTTATTGCGGCGGTACTACCCCTACTACCCCCTAACTAATCAAGCTAGATATTCACTGGATGCAGCTCCATCACTGCTCTCTACATTAATGGTGGGGGAGGAAGGGAAATAGAACCAAGAGCTAAAAGAAACAGATAAGTATGAGAGAAAAAATGTGTGAAGCTTGCTGGGCAGATGGATGGGCCGTTTGGTCTTCTTCTGCCGTCATTTCTATGTTTCTAT